>NC_053389.1:705802084-706102084 GCF_905171765.1 Bufo bufo
TGTACTATGTTATCTATCTATCTATCTATCTATCTATCTATCTATCTATCTATCTATCTATCTATCTGTGTATCTATATGTCTCTCTATCATATATATCAGTTTATGTATCTCTCTCTCTATCACATATCTATTGTAACTGATATCTTCCCTACAAGTTCTGTCCACGTTTGTAGTAGAGTATGTAACACTGATTCCCGATTGCTATCTAAATTAGAATATATATATATTTCTTACCCAATACAATTACATCATTACAACATTCCAAAGGATGTACATATAGAGTATTTGATATCATTTTAACATCATCTACCAACTTTTCCACCTTGTAATCACTTATACAATGACCACAGTTTTCTCTGTGGCTGCAATAAACATAGGAGTTGGAGAATGGAAGACTGCATAATGGAGAACTAGCGTGGTGTGATAGCAGCAAAAATAGATGCTTCTACTTAAAGTAAATGAGGACATTTTCTAAAGAACCTTAAAGATCAGGATAGTATATGGGATTTTTCTGCCTCATGGTGTTATCTTTCTACAACAACTACTTTGAGAGACAACAAAGAGAACAGAGAGGTCTGAAAGAAAAGAACAAAAAAAATAAAAATAATAATAATAATATATATATATATATATGTAAAAAATGGCAGCACCGGACCAAACGTAACAATATGAGATGCAAGCCCAAAGTGACAAGACAATAGCCCAAAAATATAACAAAGAGAAAAGGCAGCACACTCCAAAAGGACAAATAAATGTGCAAAAAATGTATTTACCCATGCAGGAGGCAATGTTTCGGCTCCATACTGGAGCCTTTCTCAAGCAACAAGTGACAATGAACATGGAGTTTATAAGCATAAAGTGCAAGTGCATCAAATCATCAATTAATCAGTGACAATTTACAGAAAATCCACAAAATATATAAAATAAAGTGCAAACATAGTGCAATAAATGAATGAGTACAAGTAATTATTACAAAATATTCCAAAACATGATTGTTAACGAATCAAATAAATAATACTCCTAGGCTACTTTCACACTGGCGTTTTGGCTTTCCGTTTCTGAGATCCGTTCAGGGCTCTCACAAGCGTTCCAAAACAGATTAGTTTTGCCCTAATGCATTCTGAATGGAAAAGGATCCGCTAAGAATGCATCAGTTTGCTTCTGTTCAGTCACCATTCCTTTCTGGAGGCGGACACCAAAACGCTGTCAGTCAATGGGGACGGATCCGTTTTCTCTGAAACAATAAAAACCGGATCTATCCCCCATTGACGTTCAATGGTGCTCATGACGGATTCGTCTTGGCTATATAAGACATAATACAACCAGATCCGTTCATGGCGGATGCATGCAGTTGTATTATTGTAATGGAAGCGTTTTGCAGATCCATGATGGATCCGCAAAAAACGCTAGTGTGAAAAGTAGCCTAATCAATAACACATGTGTATATCATATATAAACAGTGGCAGTATCAGGATAATTAGGGAGGAGGGGAATCACAACAGGCACAGAGATGAAAAAGCACGCCCTGAATGGCGTGCAACAACACAAGCTGCGCATGTCAAGAGGAAACAGAGAGGCCGCAGGTCCCATATTGCATGCGTGAGATTGGGCACTACACATGAGATCATAAAGGCCATATTAGTAAAGGGCAAGAAATACTATATGTACACTGCTCAAAAAAATAAAGGGAACACAAAAATAACACATCCTAGATCTGAGTTAATTAAATATTCTTCTGAAATACTTTGTTCTTTACATAGTTGAATGTGCTGACAACAAAATCATACAAAAATTTAAAAATGGAAATCTAATTTTTCAACCCATGGAGGTCTGGATTTGGAGTCACACTCAAAATTAAAGTGGAAAAACACACTACAGGCTGATCCAACTTTGATGTAATGTCCTTAAAACAAGTCAAAATGAGGCTCAGTAGTGTGTGTGGCCTCCACGTGCCTGTATGACCTCCCTACAACGCCTGTGCATGCTCCTGATGAGGTGGCGGACGGTCTCCTGAGGGATCTCCTCCCAGACCTGGACTAAAGCATCTGCCAACTCCTGGACAGTCTGTGGTGCAACGTGACGTTGGTGGATAGAGCGAGACATGATGTCCCAGATGTGCTCAATTGGATTCAGGTCTGGGGAACGGGCGGGCCAGTCCATAGCATCAATGCCTTCGTCTTGCAGGAACTGCTGACACACTCCAGCCACATGAGGTCTAGCATTGTCTTGCATTAGGAGGAACCCAGGGCCAACCGCACCAGCATATGGTCTCACAAGGGGTCTGAGGATCTCATCTCGGTACCTAATGGCAGTCAGGCTACCTCTGGCGAGCACATGGAGGGCTGTGCGGCCCTCCAAAGAAATGCCACTCCACACCATTACTGACCCAATCCCAAACCGGTCATGCTGGAGGATGTTGCAGGCAGAAGAACGTTCTCCACGGCCTCTCCAGACTCTGTCAAATGTGCTCAGTGTGAACCTGCTTTCATCTGTGAAGAGCACAGGGCGCCAGTGGCAAATTTGCCAATCTTGGTGTTCTCTGCAAATGCCAAACGTCCTGCACGGTGTTGGGCTGTAAGCACAACCCCCACCTGTGGACGTCGGGCCCTCATATCACCCTCATGGAGTCTGTTTCTGACCGTTTGAGCAGACACATGCACATTTGTGGCCTGCTGGAGGTCATTTTGCAGGGCTTTGGCAGTGCTCCTCCTGTTCCTCCTTGCACAAAGGCGGAGGTAGCGCTCCTGCTGCTGGGTTGTTGCCCTCCTACGGCCTCCTTCACATCTCCTGATGTACTGGCCTGTCTCCTGGTAGTGCCTCCATGCTCTGGACACTACGCTGACAGACACAGCAAACCTTCTTGCCACAGCTCGCATTGATGTGCCATCCTGGATAAGCTGCACTACCTGAGCCACTTGTGTGGGTTGTAGACTCCGTCTCATGCTACCACTAGAGTGAAAGCACCGCCAGCATTCAAAAGTGACCAAAACATCAGCCAGGAAGCATAGGAACTGAGAAGTGGTCTGTGGTTACCACCTGCAGAACCACTCCTTTATTGGGGGTGTCTTGCTAATTGCCTATAATTTCCACCTGTTGTCTATCCCATTTGCACAACAGCATGTGAAATTGATTGTCACTCAGTGTTGCTTCCTAAGTGGACAGTTTGATTTCACAGAAGTGTGATTGACTTGGAGTTACATTGGGTTGTTTAAGTGTTCCCTTTATTTTTTTGAGCAGTGTATATCATGTCCATAAACATCATCAGAGATCAGAGAAAAAGGATAGAGAATAACACATAAAGATACTGGAGAGAAGAAAAAAAGAGAGCTACAGAACTAAACATGGAAAGTAAAAGTGGGAGAAAAACATTTTCTGAGATATAAAATATAGAGAAAGAGAAATAGAGAAAAAATAAGGATAAATAAAGGAAATAAAGTCATATGCATAGAGAAAAAGAAAGAAAGAAAGAAAGACAGAAACAAAGAAACAAAGAAAAAGAAAGAAAAGTAAGAATGAAAGGAGAAAAAAAGAGAAACATATAGGAAGAAAAGAAAGAAAGAAAGAAAAGGGAAAGAAAGAAAAAAGAGAAAAAAGAATGCAAGCAAGAAAGCATTATAAAGAGTTGTAAGATTTGCAGGTGACAACAGCACTCCTCCTCCTCAGTGTGCAACTTCTATCAGTACAATATGATAAATACATTGTGTTAGAAGTTAATAGAACCTCAACACTATTCCCATAATGGCAAGTAATGAAGCCACCAGTATCCATTACAGTAACAAATTAAATCTGTTTGTCGCAATGTGCCAGCGCAGAGCATGACGAGAGGACCTCTAAGGACCATGGTGGGAGATCTGCAGCAGCTTCTGCTCTTGCTGCACATACACTAGATGTCAATGGGATGCTCATGTTCTGCACACACAGAGGCTGTGACAGGGATTCTTATGTTCTGCACACACAGAAGCCGTGACTGGGATGCTCATGTGCTGCACACACAGAGGCTGTGACTGGGAAGTTCATGTGCTGTACACACAGAGGCTCTGACAGGAATGCTCATGTGCTGCACACACAGAGGCTGTGACTGGGATGCTCATGTGCTGCACACACAGAGGCTCTGACAGGAATGCTCATGTGCTGCACACACAGAGGCTGTGACTGGGATGCTCATGTGCTGCACACACAGAGGCTGTGACTGGGATGATCATGTGCTGCCCACATAGAGGCTGTGACTGTGATGCTCATGTGCTGTACACACAGAGGCTGTGACTAGGATGCTCATGTGCTGAACACACAGAGGATGTGACTGTGATGCTCATGTGCTGCACACACAGTGGCTGTGACAGGGATGCTCATGTTCTGCACACACAGAAGCCGTGACTGGGATGCTCATGTGCTGCACACACAGAGGCTGTGACTGGGAAGTTCATGTGCTGTACACACAGAGTGTGATACTCATGTGCTGCACACACAGAGGCTCTGACAGGAATGCTCATGTGCTGCACACACAGAGGTTGTGACTGGGATGCTCATGTGCTGCCCACATAGAGGCTGTGACTGTGATGCTCATGTGCTGAACACACAGAGGCTGTGACTGTGATGCTCATGTGCTGCACAAACAGAAGCCGTGACTGGGATGCTCATGTGCTGAACACACAGAGGATGTGACTGTGATGCTCATGTGCTGCACACGCAGAAGCCGTGACTGGGATGCTCATGTGCTGAAAACACAGAGGCTGTGACTGTGATGCTCATGTGCTGAACACACAGAAGCGTGACTGGGATGCTCATGTTCTGCACACACAGAGGCTGTGACTGGGATGCTCATGTTCTGCACACACAGAGGCTGTGACTGTGATGCTCATGTGCTGCACAAACAGAAGCCGTGACTGGGATGCTCATGTGCTGAACACACAGAAGCGTGACTGGGATGCTCATGTTCTGCACACACAGAGGCTGTGACTGGAATGCTCATGTGCTGCACACAGAGGCAGTGACTGAGATGCTGATGTGCTGCACACACAGAGGCTATGACTGGGATGCTCATGTGCTGAACACACAGAAGCCGTGACTGGGATGCTCATGTGCTGTACACACAGAGGCTGTGACTGGAATGCTCATGTCCTGCTTACACAGAGGCTGTGCCTGTGATGCTCATGTGCTGCACACACAGAGGCTGTGCCAGTGATGCTCATGTGCTGCACACACAGAGGCTGTGACTGGGATGCTCATGTGCTGCACACACAGAGGTTCCTGAGTAGTCAGGAGTGTGGTGACAATGACCAGGTTCTTATTATCCTGACATGTGGCACGTTCTCCTCTCAGATGTGAACAGTTTGCACACAGGATCGTCATTCCCAGCCTCCCTGAGAGAGATGTATATCATTTACTCCTGGCATCTTGAACTATTAGTGAATCTTCAGGTCCCTGCAGTAATTAAGCCTGAGATTATGCTTGCTCTACAAATAATAGTTCGCATATACATTGTACCTTTGATTTTCTGATTCCCTGGACGCCCCCCATACATCTCAATCAGAATGTATTTAATGTGAGACTGCTGCCGAAAATAGAAAGGCAAATATCTCTAACGGTCCTTATCAATAAATCGATTGTTCTCAGCTTCCCCCTCCATTGTATCCTCTGACAACTGGAGAAAATGTGTCTGATGTCATAATGTGCCTTCTGCTGCTTAAACCATGGAATAATGAAGACCTAAAAGTGCTCTGTGGTTTTATATTCTGAGACAGGAAGATAATAAAATCACAGTAATGTACAAATACAATCTATCTATCTATCTATCTATCTATCTATCTATCTATCTATCTATCTATCTATCTATCTATCTCTTATCAATCAACTATCTATCTATAATCTGTCTATCTACATCAATTAATTATCAATCTACTATCTATCCATCTATCTGTTATCAATCAACTATCTGTCTATTATCTATCTGTCTGCCTATCTACAACTATCTATCAATTATCAATCTACTATCTATCTATCTATCTATCTATCTATCTATCTATCTATCTATCTATCTCTTATCAATTGACTTTCCAATTTGATCTATCAGTCTAGTTATCTATCTATCTATCTACATTCCATTTTTCTCATTTTTTAGTAGATTCACCAATATCCCACCTCTCTATATATCCGTATACATATTTTTCTATCCAATTTACCTATTGCTTATTTAATTTAACTGTATGTCTCTATAAATATCAGTATTCTCTATCTCTTCATTAGATAAAAAAACAAAACAAAACAGAAACGTAATGAAAGATAGACGAAGCAACCACAAATGTCAGTTTCACAACAACCATAATTTTCTAGTTTTGCCTTTTTTTTCTTCTACAAAGAATTATTAAATGACCCAACCTTAAACCCCAGCATTTCACGGTTATAAATGAACCATTATGCTTCCCCTGACAAATAATAATGAGGATGTTTGGACTTTTCCTCCCTCTCTTGCTGGTGTGGTGGTGCTTCTGTAATGTAGTCGGTGGCTGAGCTCACACTGTGATCCAGGGGGGTGGGATGCCTGGCCTGCAGGGGAAGGGTTAGCCTCTAGTGCTCTCTCACAAGCAGTCTCTCTATTTATTTTGCTCTTCATAATGAAAGACCAAGAGTTCTTGCTTATTATCTTATTTTTCTTGATTCTTCCAGTAGACTTTAGCTCTGACTCCTTATGGATTAACGGGGAAGATCAATAATAAACTTACTGTCTTTTTCACTGCAGGAGAAAATGAACTAGAAATGCAGTCAAACTCTTATTGATCGGTGATCTAGGTCTCGGTTTCATTACCTTCCTTATCCATGATAACCCATAACTAATGTAATGAGTTACTAATCTCTTTGATTTTCTGCCCTCCTCCCTCCCATACACTTTACGCTCTGAGGCTTCGACTGGGAGATATTTCCCTCTGTTGTAGTCAAGGAGCAGCATATGACTCCTGCTGTTTTACACGCTGCTCCTACATACGTGTGCACAGCAGGGCCAGTAACCTGTATGTCTACAGGTGAATAGCGCTGCTTACAATGCGTCTGCCAAAATGATATACAACTGTGTAGGAGAAACAGGATCATAACATAGTAAAGCCATACACATTCCTGTTGAAGAAAATGGATAATTCCTCATTTTTTGTCTGCAAATCTACCACGAGTTAGTTTATTGTATCTCATAGTGAAGTATTTCATATGGTACATAATATTAAAAGGTTAGGTCATCACTATCAGATCAGCACAGTCCATTGGATATTTATTTATATTTATTTTATGCACTAATATAGCGCTACTATATTCCGAAGCGCTTTACGGACATTAGCATCACACTGTCCCCAATGGGGCTCACAAACTAAGTTCCCTATCAGTATGTCTTTGGAGTGTGGGAGGAACCTGGACAACCCATGCAGATGCTGTACTTGGGCGGATTCCAACCTAGGACCGCAGTGCTGCAAGGCACCAGTGCTAACCACTGGCTGTGCTTGGGATTGCAGCTCATCCCCACTCACTTGAATGGGACTGAACTGCGCCTCAGCCATGTGACCCATGAACATGACATCACATGGCCTAGGAGGAGACCTAAGTGCTCAAGGAACGCCACAGGCTCTTCATACATCAGGGGTGCCAGGAGTTGGGGTCCTGAGGATAGGACATCAATATGAAAATCTAAAACCACCCCCCTAAGTGGTCATTTTATTAGAAAATGTTAAACTGTAGCTCAGTAGTTAGCACTGGTGCTTTGCAGCGCTGAGGTCCTAGGTTCAAATCTGACCAAGGACAACATCTGCATGAAGTTTGTATGTTCTCCCTGGGTTTGTGTGAGTTTCCTCCGGGTACTCCGGTTTTCTCCCACACTTCAAAAGACATACTGACAGGAAACTTAGATTGTGAGCCCCATTAGGGACAGTGAGTGGCAGGGGCGCATTGGGAACTTAAAGTGGCCCTGGAAAAAACTAAAAGTAGCCCGATGTTGTAGGTGGGTTCAAACTGACAGAAGACAGGCCAAAATAAATAGGTGGAAACAACCAAAGTAGGCAGTTGGCAGAACCAAATACACAGGACACCACAAAATACTGCAGCATTTATCACAATATTTAACTGTATCACCATCATCAGGACAGTAATACAGTTGGGTTCAGGAAGGCACCTGAGCATCAGATCATTATGTACCTGGCTTGTCGCCATCAAGAGGGCTTGAGTGGCCCCCTGGGCATCGGCCCACCGGGAAATTTCCCTGTAAGGTCTATGTCCAATCCGTTCCTGGTGAGTGGTAATGTCTGTAAAGCACTGTGGAATATGTCAGTGCAAGAGAGTGTAGACATATGGTGATGTCATTGGGGGAGACAGTACATAGTTATCTAGTACTGTATTTTCAGAAAGGAACACTTCTCAAAGACAAGGCACAAAGGGGCAAGGAACAGTTTCAGGCACAGCTAGAATGTAAATGGACCCATATCTGAAAACAATAACTGTCCAAGTGTGGATTTCTAACTTGCCTGCACAGTACCCCCGGTCCGTATAAAAATAGCACATAAACGTAATACAAAATCTGCTGTTTTAAGAGGATAGACAAGATGTCACAATAGTATCATATTCACACTCTGTGAAATTTCTATACTTGGTTACAGATTCTTGAGTATTTTATAGCACATGTTCCAGCTTTTAGGCCTGCTTCATATATGTCCGGTGATATGATTTAATTTCCGTCTGGCGTGAAGCACAAAACGCCGAAGGGGAACTGATAGTTTGATATGGGATCGTTCACATACATCCGGGGCATATACTTATGACGCCGGATGTCAAATAGTGCCCGATAGAATAATGTGGCATGCTACGTTTTTCTGTCCTGCCCCAACAGTGTATAGACGGCGGAACCACCAAAGTTAAAGGAACCAGAGGAGACAAGCAGGAGAAGGATATAGAGAATGGAACATAGACCTCTGAGAGGCTTAGAAAGGGAGGACATAGGAGACAGAATGAGGACGGTGATAATTATAACCTTTCCATTTCTCGAACATTACTAGTCAAGGGGCTTATTTCATGTTTGCACTGACTGGCACTATAGTGTGATGTACTTTGTAGGTCTGATTGGATGCAATGAGATGATCATGTACCTTATTCTTTTTGGCTTCCCATTTACCATTCCCCTATTACCTTCAAATTCTTAACAAAGGCTTCAAATTGCTCTCTGCACCCATGCTCCTCTTCACCAGCCTAGGTGACCATTCTCCTCTTCACAAATGGACGCACTAGACATTTAAAAAAAGATTATGCATTATGCCTTGTTATTTGTGCAAAGTAAATGACCTCCATTGTATTTGTGTGAAAATCAAACAAAGATGCATGGATTATGTTTGCTTGGCCACACTTTTACAATGAAATAATGGGGTCAGGGGGTTTTACAATGTGGCTAAAGCTGTTGATGTGAAATGGGGCTATGTAATATGGTCCTGATAGAAAGCTGGTGATGAAGGTCTACTCTATACCCATTTCTGCTGTGGACCTTCAAAGCTCTGCTGTGTTGTGCAGTAATCCCTAATTATGCTCCCTTCTACTATGTCAAAAACACAAAAAACAACAGATTAATGAATCATTAAGAAATCTAATTGATGATCTAATTGATGTGGCAGAAAGAATGACCACATTTATAACAAACACACTTGCATACACATATATTCAACCACAGAAACCCATACACGTGCATACACAAGCACACATAAATATTCACCTATATACATTCAAGCACATGCATACACAAACACACAAATATTCACAAACCATGGTGTAAATAGAGAAGTAAGGGCCCCATAGCAAGGATAAAACCATACAAGACAGAAGGGTTTCTGCCGAAACCCTTTTCAATGGCCCTTGGACCATTTTTCCACTGCTTCATTTGCTGAAAGTTGTTCCTTTAGAGGGTAGAGTCCTGACCAAGTTTTGACCTCCAGTAGAAGAGGAGATAATCCCAACTAAGACTGGGCCCCCTCTTGCCCTGGGCCCAATAGCAGTCGCCTGGTCTGCCGCTATGGTAGTTACGCCCCTGTTCACAAACATATTGTCAAAAACTTTCCTGTCCGGACAGCGAGATCTTCAGCATTGGCGCGACAACGCCAGGAGAGGCGAGCTGCTAAGTCAGGCCCTCTGGTGATGTGACAGCCTCCTTAGCAACAGGATGCAATGCTCTGTTTCTCCCCACAGGGGGCGTGTGCTGGAGGAGATTAGCAGCGGGCTGAATGCTCAGATGCTCTATTCCTATGTGCTAGTGTTTCTGACTAATGAAGCGCAGAGTCATGGCCTATAAGGTTCTGATCCAGGTACTCGTGCTCTATTTAAACTCCTTCCTGGCATTACACCAATGCCAGTGATAGTCTCTGACTCACTAGCTGTGTTACTGGTTCCTGGATTGCTGATTTCTCTGACCCTGGCTTGTCTTCTGACCACTCTCTGTCTCTCATTTGGTGCTGCATAGCCTGTCTGTTTCTGACCCATTTACAAATGCGGCACAACCGATGGCAAGAATATTTAGAGCAGGGATCAGCAACCTCTGGCACTCTAGGTGTTCTGAAACTACAACACCCAGAGTGCTTCTATGGGAGTTAGATGAACAGCGGACTGGGAGTTGTACTTTCACAGCAGCTGGAGTGCTGAAGGTTGCTGGTCCCTGATTTAGAGTATAATATCATTGAAGAATAGGAAATATATAATTACGGTATGTGCGTCTGTGATAAGGCAAAAACCATTTCTACAGCCTGACAAACACACCAGATAAAAGTGGTCTGCACTTGAAGATTTTGACAAGTTTGGTCAGCCTTAGACTACTTTCACACTTGCGTTCAGAGCGGATCCGTCTGGGGTCTGCCCAGACGGATCCGCTCATATAATGCAGACTTGGGATCTGTTCAGAACGGATCCGTCTGCATTATATTGTAGATAAAATTCTAAGTCTGAAAGTAGCTTCAGACAAATCCGTCCAGACTTTACATTGAAAGTCAATGGGGGACGGATCCGTTTGAAAATTGAGCCATATAGTGTCAAATTCAATCGGATCTGTCCCCATTGACTTACATTGTAAGTCTGGACGGATCCGCTTGCCTCCGCACGGCCAGGCGGACACCCGAACGCTGCAAGCTGCGTTTAGGTGTCCGCCTGCTGAGCGGAGCGGAGGCTGAACGCTGCCAGACTGATGCATTCTGAGAGGATCCGCGTCCACTCAGAATGCATTAGGGCAGTACGGATGCGTTCGGGGCCGCTTGTGAGAGCCTTCAAACGGAGCTCACAAGCGGAGCCCCGAACGCTAGTGTGAAAGTAGCCTAATGTGTATGGGTGCCTACAGAATCTCCCCCAAGGTCAGGGGATTGTGGGAGATAAGCCACTGGCAGCAGCTTATTCACCTCTCCCCTTCGAAATACAAATGCACATTCAGCTGAGGCATTAAAATGACTTCAGAGTCAGAATGCACTCATGGCACCGATGAGAGTTGTAGTAGAACATAATAACACTATGAGCGTTTTCAAGCCTTCTATGACTTATGTATTATAGATTTTATTATTCCCATTATAAATATTTATTATAATTATTCTGTGTCAATATTTGCCTCCATGACAAAACAATTCAATATCTGAAAATGTCACTTGATCAAAAAACGAAACCTGCAGCCACTGATTTTGTGACTGTTGCGATGTCTTGGGTGTTCTTCCACATATGCAGAGCCATGTCTTAAGGGCTGTTGAGGTTACTTTGAGAGGAATGCTTTGCCACACCTAAAGTCCGAGAGCATCCATATGTATACTGCATACCTTGGTTAGAAAGAATGGCTCGTTTTCAGGCACTGACCATGGTGAGATTATAGGAAGGTGTCACCGCTAGAAATGAGACCATCTCTATTTCCATAACACATGGTAGAACCATTATCACTGAACGGCTGCCTTTATGTTCCTTTTCAAAGTGAAAGCTTTTATTTTTGTCAATAAACTGTGTCATTTAAGGGAGTAAGAAAACTCATGTTGTTTGAGGTCTTTATCAGAGTTTCTGCAAATCAGGTTAATTGGTGATCAACAGAGATTTTCTGGCTCTAATGAGGCCCGCTAGCCCAAGGCAAGGCCTGCGACTTGATAAGGGACTTTCGCTTTCCTTCTGCTAAACTCTTTGATCAGTTTTTTTGCTGGGAGAACAACCCCCGGGAATGTCATTGTTTTTTAATTGCCTGATTACCAAATGCTAGAGATAAAAGATAGATGTTCTCAATTAATAACATTTACATAGATTAGCATCACTAACAAGCCTCATTAGAAGCCGCTGACTTTGTATTTAGGGGAAGTCCCCCGTCACCATACTGTCTGATTGTCCAATAAAAATGACCTTTGTATAAGGCAATATCTGATAGGTCGATGGATAGATAGATTAGATCAATATGAGAAGGATGGAGAAATAGATATTAGATTGATAGATATCAGAAGGGTAGATAAATAAATTGATAAATAGATAATTGACAGATATTAGATATGTAGATATTATAAAAATAGATAACACATAAAAGATAAATAAATAATAGATAAATAGATAGATAATATTTAATTGATAGATATTGGATAGATAGATAGATAGATAGATAGATAGATAGATAGATAGATAGATGATAGACAATAGAGAGATAGATAGTAGATCATTGATAGACATTGGATAAATAGATGATAGATAGATGATAGATATTAGATAAATAGGTATTATTCAAATAGATAATACATAAAAGATAAATATGTAATAAAGAGATAAATAGATAGATAATATTTAATTGATAGACATTAGATAGATATTAGATACATATATGATAGATAATTGAGAGATAAATAGATAGTAGATAACTGATACATATTGCATAAATAGATGATTGATAGATAGTTAATAAATTAATAGATAGTTGATAATCGATAGATACTAGATAAACAAATGATAGCTATAAAAAAGATATAGAGATGATAGATGTAAAATAGATACATAGATTAGGTAGATAGAAAGATAGAGATAGATATATGATAGGGAGATAAATTAATAGTGGATAATTGATAGATATTAGAGAGATGATAGATATAAAAAAGATATATAGATAGATATGAGAGATACATAAACTGATATAGATGATAGAATGAAAGATAGATAGATAGAAAGAAAGATAGATAGAAAGTTAGATAGATAGAAAGTTAGATAGATAGATTTGATTTTATAGTCACACGTTATAGAATATTACAAATAGATTACGTAATTACACATCCAAGTACAATTGTGGGTAAGCAATCTACCAAATCCAAACAGGAGTTGCCTGTCAAAATGATATAATTTTTGAATATGAAAAATCACACCCACACATATTTCTATAGAAAGCGCAGAGAATCCAGCATTGTGTCCAAATTATATACCGCTAAAATATGGCCAGCATAACTAAAAAGCTTTTAGAAATGTCTAGTAAACTTGAGTTTGGTGAGAAATACGTTGATGATGTGTGCAGCATGCTAGCATAAGGGTTAGGCCGGCTTCACATATATCCACTCCAGTGTGGTTGAGAAACGTCAGAGGAAAACTGATTCTAGAACCAATGCCATAGTTTTCTATGGGATTGTTCATATCATCTGGTGCATCAGTAAAATATCGCTGAATAGAAAAGCGTAGCACGCAGCATTTTCATCTGGTGCTTTTTAAGTCTATGAATTCCAGACCTATACAAAACAATACATGTACATAAGTCAGTTGTGTCTGGCTCCAGTATGAACAACTGATGTATGTGAGCCCAGCCTAAGTAATACAAAGGAAACAATATCTAAAATCCTGAGCAACTTTGGTTCCTAGCCTTGTCTAGTTCCTGAGCGAAGGTGTTTATGTGATTTCTGCCATTGCTGTGTACTGGACCCTGCAGCTATTTTTAACGGACCTGCCCTGACCTTGTATCTTGTCTTACGGATTTTGCTATCTTGCCGCCTGCCCTGCCCGTGTTTACGGACTTTGCCATATTGCCGTCTGCCCTGACTTTAGGCGTTGTATCCAGACCTGCCTCTGGCCACCTTCACCCTCTGGGTGTCCTGTTCCATCTGGAGGCCTGTCGAGTGGGTCCACACCCAGGTTCTCGTTTCCTCGTGTTCCAACCCCCCCTCAGAGGTATCGTGAAGAATGAGGGGTACACTTAGTCATCCCTATCTGAGAAGGTTGGTCACGTGGGATAGCAGGTTCCCACCCGCTGACCGTTACATTCAGATTAGAAAGCTTCCAAAAATTGTTCCTTATATGAGGCAGATGGTGTTTAAATACATAGGGTGTCATGGAACAAAATGACTTGCTGGGACTAGTGATGAGCGGCAGGGCCAATATTAGAATTAGCGATATTTCGCTAATATTTGGGTGAATATTCGTCATATATTATTTTCTTGATTGCGAAAATCGGCAATGTAATATGCGCGTATTGAGTGCGCAATAGAGGTGTGGGTCACTGTTGTTACATTTTTCAAGCTGCTAGAAGTTTCCTAAAACTGGAGAAAATGGTTGGCATGGCAGAACATCACAATAGCTTTATATGCAGATAGAGTGCTCCAATATACGCTAATCGGCAATTAATGATGCGCATATTTTGGCACAATACGTGCAACTTCACATTTTATCAGGTCTGACTACATATTACTGATTGGTGCACTAAGTATTGTTGTGACATCACAGCACTATGTCTGTACATGTATGTATGGACAGCAGAACCTATCACACTACCTAACACCCTGCACTGGAACCTATCAGCTACACTATATCACTATCTAACCTACACTGACTATCTCCCACTATCTATCTGTATTATATATATATAAGCTATCTAACTAACTATCTAATGTAATTAAACAGTAAAGCACTGAGCACAGCAATGACACTGCTGTCCAGGGGCATTGCTAGGGTCTCAAAAGATCTGGGACCCAATTCTCTAAGTCAACCAACCGACCCCCTCCACCGCAAACACTAGCACTGAAGACATTTTACTGTACTTGCTATACAGCTATACAGCAGCACATACAGTGCTGCCCATAATTATTCATACCCCAGGCAAATTTTGACTTAAAGTTACTTTTATTCAACCAGCAAGTAATTTTTTGACGGGAAATGACATAGGTGTCTCCCAAAAGATAATAAGACGATGTACAAGAGGCATTATTGTGGGGGAAAAATAAACATTTCTTACATTTGAGCAAAAAGTGTCCAGTCCAAAAGTATTCATACCCTTCTCAATAATCAATAGAAAAGCCTTTATTGGCTATTACAGCAATCAAACGCTTCCTATAATTGCAGACCAGCTTTTTGCATGTCTCCACAGGTATTTTTGTATTTCATTTTTAGCAATGAGCTCCAAATCTTTCAGGTTGGGGGTCTTGTTGCCATCACCCTGATCTTTAGCTCCCTCCACAGATTCTCAATTGGATTCAAGTCTGGACTCTGGCTGGGCCACTCCAAAACGTTAATGTTGTTGTCTGCTAACCATTTCTTTACCACTTTTGCTGTGTGTTTTGGGTCATTGTCATGCTGAAATGTCCACTGGTGCCCAAGGCCAAGTTACTCTGCAGACTGCCTGATGTTTTCGTTGAGAATCCTCATGTATTGCTCTTTTTTAATGGTGCCGTTTACTGTGATTAGGTTCCCTGGTCCATTGGCTGAAAAACACCCCCAAAACATTAGGTTCCCACCACCATGTTTGACAGTGGGGATGGTGTTCTTTGGGTTGAAGGCTTCTCCTTTTTTACGCCAACTGAACACTTTTTGCTCAAATGTAAAAATAAGCTGAGAATGATGTTTTTTTCCCACAATAATGCCTCTTGTACATCGTCTTATTATCTCTTGGGAGACACCTATGTCATTTCCCGTCAAAAAATTACTTGCTGGTTGAATAAAAGTAACTTTAAGTCAAAATTTGCCAGGGGTATGAATAATAATGGGCAGCACTGTACCTGTCACATCCAGTGCCTCCCAGGTGATGTCTCCTCTAATGTAGACCTTCTCTGTCATCATCTTCTCCATTCAGTCCGGACAACTCTCAGCCGCGCCTCGTCTCTACAGAGTGTAACACACAGACATCTTGGCTTCTTCACTTTTCTATACCCCCAAATACTATCCTGAAGAAAAATTTGTGCCATACAGATAATCTTCCCCATAGTAATAGTGCTCCTCATAGTCCCACCAATAGTTATTCCCTTCTAGAATACCCTCATTAGTAATACTGCCCCCTACAGTGCCCCCAACAGTGATAGTGCTCCCCAAGAGTGCCCCCATTAGTAAAAGAGCCCTCCAGACCAGTATTAATAATGCCCTTACAGAGCCTTCAGTAGAAATAAGGCCCCCTATTATTCCCCCAGTGGTAATAAAGCTCTCTGCAGTAGTAATAAGGCCCCCATAGACCTCTTAGTAGAAATAATGCAGATCTATAAGTCCCTCCTATAGAGCCCCCAGTAGTAATAAGAACGCCTAATGTCACCTGGATTTAAAATGCCCCCCAGTCCCCCCAGTATTTATAATGCCTTCTACTGTTATAATGCCCACCCTGAAGTGCCCCAGCATTTATATCGCCCCCTACTATTATAATGCCCCTACAGTGCCCCCAGTATTTATATCGCCCCCTACTGTTATAATGCCCCTAAAGTGCCCCAGTATTTATATCGCCCCCTACTGTTATAATGCCCCTACAGTGCCCCCCAGTATTTATATTGTCCGCGACGGTTATAATGCTCGCCCTGAAGTGCCCCTTGTAGTTATATTCCTGTTTAGCGTCCTCAGAAATTATAATTCCTCAGCTCCTCCACCATACAGTCCCATGGAAATAACATTATTTCCCTCCCTCCGCCATAGAGTCCCATGTAAATACAATCACACCATCTCTCCAGCCCCCTCCAATATACAATCCCATGTAAATAACATCCCTCTCTATCTACAGCCCTCTCAAAAATACAGCCCCATGTAAATAACATCACACCATCTCTCCTGCCCCCTCCAATATACAGTCCCACGTAAATAACATCACCTCCTCCCCGGCCGCCTTCAACATACAGTCCCGTGTAAAGAACATCACCCCCTCCCCAGCCACCTTTAACATATAGTTCCATGTAAAGAACATTACCCCTCCCAGCCACCGTAAACATACAGTCCCATCACCACCTTAATATTCTGTCCCATGTAAAAAAACATCACTCCGCCAGACACCTTCTACATACAGTCCCATGTAAAAAAAATCACCCCCTCCCCAGCCACCTCCAACATGCAGACCCATGTAAATAACATTACTCCTCAACATTCAGTCCCATGTAACTAATATTACTCCCTCCCAAAGCTGCCTTCAACATATAGTCCCATGTAAAAAACATCACCGTGCCCCAGCCACTGCCAACATGCATTCCCATGTAAATAACGATCACCCCCTCAACTTTTAGTCCCATATAAATAACATCACTCCACCCCACTGTCCCATGTAAATAACTTCCCTCCTTTCAGCCCTAACATACAGTCCCAGTTAAATAACTACAACTCCCAACATTGCTCTGCCTCTCCCTTCACTTACCTCTCCTCATGTAGCATATCTCACCACAGCTTCTTCCCAGGAATTCTCTTCACTGCTGTGCCATCCTCTCCTGCACTGGTCACATGATGGTGACATCATCCCAGGTCCTTTTTAGCTACTGCATTAAGAACTGATCACATGGTCCTTCAGCTCTTGCTGGGCATTAGATTCAATTATATTGCCTCCTGAGGATGGCAATACAGTTGTATCTATCTGGCAGGGAGTACATTCGGGGCCTGGGACAAAACATCAGGGGCACAGGCCCCAAATGTTTTAACCTAGCAACGTGCCCGACTGCTGTCTCTCTCAGAATTCCATAAAACTACAGAAGATGGCTGCTGGGGAGGTTCTTATATAGTATAGGGTGGGCAACTTTCCTATTGGTTGCTAGGGATGTTGCTATGCTCAGACAAAGACATTGCAACCTTCTGATTGGCCCACAAGCAAGAAGGGAGGTTACATTAAAAAAAAAAATCTTGAATATTCGAGAATATGAATATATAGCACTATATTCTAAATCTTCGCGAATTCTCGAAGTGGCGATAGTCACGATTAAAATTCGCAATTTGAATATTCACGCCCAACACTAGTTGGGACCATGCACGTAAAATACACACACGTGGTATCGTCATAAGAATACCTGTCCATATTTATACATGCACAAGTATTAATTATAAGTAGAAAGAGGGGATTGTTTTGAACACATCTGGAAAAATGCTCCCCTTTAATTGGGTGTAGCAGCAGTACAGTGTGGTTGTCGAAAGGGTAGGGTAATAGTGGCATGTGGCCATAATTGCAGCAGCAGCAGCAGAAGCATAGCATGGAACAGAGAAGGTAGTTGATTTGTGTGTGGCTGCTTAGGAGTAGTAGTAGCTGCGGCTGTGAAGTGGTAATAGTAATGGCAGTAGGGGTAATTAAGGTGGCAGTAAGGATATTAGCAGTAGGGAGTAAGACCTGCAACAGTGGCAGCCGCAGCAGCAGCAATACGGTATGGAGCATGATAGTAGGTAGGCAGACAGCAGCAGTGGCATAATGGTGGCAGCAGCAACCATACAGTACGGAACATAATGGTATTCAGGCTGACAGTGGAATGATGGTGGCAGTGACAGCAACAGCTGTACGGTACAGCATATGAAGGTAGGGATTCAGACAGTGGCAGTGGCATGATGGTAGCAACAGCAGCCATAAAGCACGGAGCATAATGGTAGGCAGGCAGACAACAGAATGATGGGGCACCGACAGCAAGGGCAATTCTTTTCATTGGCCTCAGCTGGAGTAGATTGAAGTCCCCACAGTTCCTTCATTTTAACAAAAGTGATGTTTTGTACACTGACAGAGGACAACTTTGTCCATTTGGGGGTCACAGTGCCCCCTGTCAAGCTGAAAACCCTCTCTGAGATTATACTGGAAGCTGGGCTAGAGAGAACAGAGACAGCTTTCTGGGCCATTTTAAGCCACTGTTCCAATCTGCCTATCCGGAAGTCAATGGGGTCAGCAAACACGGCATGCACCAGAGAAAGGCCAAAGTACAGACAGGACTGAACCTGGGTGTTGAGGTGGTATGGGATTTGTGTCAGCCTGGTGCTGCACGTCAAAAAATTGCTCCATCATATTGATGATACTGAACAGGCTGCCATGGATTTGGTTGCTTATGGAAGCAGAGACTGTGGGAGGTAGGTGACACTGTAGGGGATAGAGAGGGGCCTCCTGTTCAGACATGCAAGCAGGAGGCATTTGCTCGCTGAAAGCTGCAGCAAGTAGCGTACAAAGTGTTTCCTGGTAATAAATTAATTTGACCTCCTTTCGGCAACAGGAAAACATTCCCCCATTTTGCTTTGATAGGGATGGTCCAAAAGCATGGTTATCCAGTAATAAAAAAATAATAAAAAAATTGTTTTAATTACAGGTAATCCAGTAGTCATCAGATTGCTTGATGGTAAGCAAGAAAGCATACAGCTTGCCATTCAGGTGAGTGTGCCCGAGGACCCAGTTCTTTCCGACTCTGCCCCCCACTGAGATGATTGATCATCATGGCCAGTGTTGTCATCATCACCAGCCTCTTGCTCTTCCTCTGACTTCCTCCACCACTGACTCCTCCTCCAGTGGTAGCTTCTCATCCTCCTCCCCCATGGAACGTTCTCTGTGTCCCCATCAACTATAGGGCGGCCAGCAAAATGTATATGCTGTTCTTTTTCTGCTATCCCTTGTTGCATCAGCATAAGCATTTGAACTAAGATGATAAATAATCAGGGGATGGCATTATTGATGCTGCACTTGTGACTTGGGACAGATCTGGTAGCATCTTCTATTGGGCTGAGTACGCAACAGGGTTCTCTGATAAGCTGCCACTGCCTGACCTTGAAACAACACATGCTCACCGCTGAAGCAGTCTGGTGCATGACGAATCCATTCACAGCTTTACACTCTTCATACCGACGATCTAGCATATGCAACATGGGATTTCAGTGTTGGAACTTGGAACATTGCGGATCAAGCGGAGCAACGGCAGACTGTTCTGTTGCAGCAAGGCCAGGAGGGCATTACTTGCCACATTAGCATGGCTGAAATGTGGGGACAGTCTGCTCAACATGGCCAACACCCTCTGCAAGCCACTGTACTTTTCTAAAATTTGTTGTACGACTAAAGTTATCAGGTGTAACATGTAGGGAGTATGTGTTATTTCCGCCAACTGCAGCGTGGCCATGATGTCCCTGCTATTGTTGCTGAGCAAGAGAAATGATGCGACCCCTGGCACCAAGGCACAGTATTAGATTTAGCGGTGACCACCACATCATTCTACTGTGACTGAGAGGAGGAGTGAACCGTTTGGTCCACAATCTCCCTTTTCCTCAATAATAATGTTGCACTTTTTGGAACCCAGGGAGAACTGTGGGCTACTACCACTACTGGCTAGATGACACATCCTGACTCTGGGAGGACGAGGCATGGGTCTTTTATTTTGCACTCTTCCATTTTCCAGACATTTTATTATAAGGCCTTTAAATGAAAAGTCACGAGTTTCCTATAAACGAAAGGTCACAAGTTTGGTACACACAGATTATCTGCCTTATAGACTGTCAGAGATGCACCTAAGAGGCATCTGCTTCCTAATAAATTAGATGCATCTCACTCTGGTGCACAGGAATCAAGACTGGAGTATGGAAACGCCAGACTTGATAAATGTCCCTCAATGTTTTTTTAGATGTGACCTGAAAAGAACTGTTCTTTATAGTCTCTAGTGACAGTGCTGAGAGGGACCAAAGCCTCTGTAACAGACTGGACAGCATGAGGTGAGACAGAGGTTAGCCAGACTGCCAGGGCTGTGTGTCAGTAACAGGACATGAGATCTCACCCAGCTTTGTCTCTTCACATTGAGAAATCAATATTGATCAATATATCCAAGTGCACTAACTGGTGCCATGAATAACCCGAGACATGAGAACTGGAAGCTGCAGGACTTCACAGTCCCTCTCATGGGTCTCAGGGGGGTTGTGGCATGTTAACTGATGCAGAATTACAGCTTTTGTTTTAATTGCTGTACACAGGTTTAACATATGTTTTGCCAGAATGTATGGGATAATCGAGCTTTATCTAATTAAATGTAAACAGTGTAGGGCAACTAAACCCTGCACTAAACTGTAAGACTCTGGAAAAGCAATGCACATGCAACAGTTCATATTTACTCTTTACATGTCAAAGCGATGTGCATCCAATTTACTGGAATGTATTTTTTGATATTAATATGTAATAATTGATTTCTAAGATGTATATATTGTTCTGCCCCCACTTATAATTTATAAGATTTCAGTAGTCGGCTTGTTTTTTTTGACATGCTACAAATGAACAATGTCATAGATTTTACAGTTTAAAGAGGTTTTCCAAGTGCCTATTACTGATGACATAGCCTCTGGATAAGTCATCGGAATCTGATCAGTGGGCACCCGGGACCTCCACCGATCAGCTGTTTGAGAAGGCTCTGGTGCTTGCATTAGAGCTGCGGCCTTTTTTCATCTCACCAAGCACAGCGCTGTACATGGTATAGCGGCTGTGCTTGGCAATGCAGCCCATCCCTATTCGCTTCAATAGGGTAGAGCTCCGATTAGGCCATGTGACACATGAACATGATGTGACACAGCCTAGGAAAAGCTGGAGAAGGTCACAGCACTACTGTGAGCGCAGCTTCCTTCTCCAACAGCTGATCGGTGGGCGTTCTGGGTGTCGGACCCACATCGACCAGATACTGATAACTTATCCAGAGGATAACTCATCAGCAAAAATCACTTGGAAAACTCCTTTAAGGGGTCTTCCTACAAGTTGTTACCAAATATCCACAGATTAGGTGAATGATGTTTCCATAACTTTCATAAGGCTAAACGGAATGGATATGAATGGTGGGGACTATGGACACCAGCGTAACGATTGTGGTGGTTCCAGTGGTGAGAACCTTAGCAAACAAAATTTTTTCTTCTTTACTGTATTTTGGCGATAAAAGTGGCATGAGAAATTATAATCACATAATGCAATATAATAATAGATGCAAGCATAACATATGGACTAAGCCCTCACTCTCTTGACTCACTTGGTCAATACGTTTTGATCAAAACACATCTAAGCCCACTTACCAAGCGACAAGGTGGTCTCAGTTCAGGCGGGTCCTATGCTAAACCTGCCTATGCCGTTATGCATTTATGTTCAGGAACGCAGAACCCACACATACAGTGTGTTGCTCCTAGTTACCTCCATGTGCAGCAGCAACCGGTGGGAGGAGGATCACACACAACTATATGTACCAACTTCATCAAGGTCGCCTATTAGATAGGTGGGGCAAAAGTGCACATGAATACTACTCCCAAAATAGTAGCGTATTCACAAATAAAGGTGCCACTCCTTCAAGACAAGTTAAACAAATCACAGAAAAAATTTATAGAACATCCTGCACGATATGATAATGAATGCCGCAGGTGTACATGGCTACATGTATAATCACAGAAAATAATGCACTATAATAATTGATGCAAGCATAACATATGGACTAAGCCCTCACTCTCTTGATAAAATCTGAGACACTTGGTCAATACGTTTTGATCAAAACACATCTAAGCCCACCTACCAAGTGACAAGGGGGTCTCAGTTCAGGCGGGTCCTACGCTAAACCTGCCTATGCCGTTATGCATTTATGTTCAGGAGGACGTCAGGAGAGAACCTCTGTGGAGTCTGGAAGAGGATTTATGGCTCACAGTGGAGTCTGGCAACAGCATCAAGGGGATATTCGTATCGACGACTCCGGGAATCACGTGACTCTATGGTCCAGTTCTGGAGTGGACCAGTGGTTCAGGGAGAGAACGCCAAGAGTCCACCTAAGTATCCAAGGAACTGTAAGAGGGGCTTTGCCGCGTCCCATCACATCTCATTGTTCCAGTGACACTTTTGGACATATATGAAAGCTGCAGGATACAGACTTCACCTTCTTTGGATTACAAATAGCATTGTGCAATACTTAGGGTGCACCCCAAAGTTAAAGCTTGCTCAGTAACATTCAGGTGCAGCCAGGCTGTTTTATGGACATTGGGGAAAATCACGCAAGTACTGGGTTAGTGTTAGGCAGTATTATCCTTACTGTGTGTTTATGCTCTGTTACCATTCTATTTATGTACGCTCAGCTACTTGTTCACTATAACTGTTTAGTAATCGCAAGTGTTGTAAAAGAACCGCTGTCTATGTCTGTGTGGCATTGTGTACCCTCTGAATCTGTGGGCCCAGCCCTCGGTTCTCTTTCACTAGTATAGTACAATGGAAGACAACAATTTTGGAAATATGTCTGTTCAGAAGCAGACAGGAAACTGGTGCTTGGTAGACAGGTGGGATGAAGGGATGAGTGAATTTATTAAAATAGGATTTGGTTCGGATTCGGCCAAATTAATTGTCTCTCCCGCTCTCCCTTTCTCTCTCATCTCTCGAATCTCCTTAAAATGAATCACTTAAAATTCAAATATGTTCGAACCTGAGCTTTCTAAAAAATGTGACTTGGATTCCTGAATTTTAGAATCGATTTACTCATCTATAGTGGGGAGTGCAATGATAAAAGCTTTGTTTCGGCTTCTTTAAAACTGATGCTAAGGAAAGTTATAAGAGTTGCCCAATCTTTAAGATAGGGTGTGCAGAACTGTTCATACACATTAATATATCTTACAGACATCTGTAGCTGGTGAGAAATTTTCTATGCTCAGACCACATTCTTACCTACACGACTCAAACAGTCGAGTTTACTTTCCATAATATGATCACAATTTCAGTGACAACCCTTGGAGGTATGGGTTTAGGTTTCCGCTTATGTTCACATTACAGCAAATTTCTGGAATGCCAGCAGGCTTTTTAAAGATATATCACAGAAGCCACAGTTCCATAAGACAAACGTGTCATACATTCAGCGCGTGTTGTACAGTGAGCTACAGAAGTATTTGAACACCCTGCCATTTTGCAAGTTCTCCCACTTAGAAATCATGGAGGGGTCTGAAATTCACATTGTAGGTGCATTCCCACTCTGAGAGACAGAATAAAAATAAATAAATCAGGAAATCACATTGTATGATTTTTAAAGAATTTATTTGTCTTGCACTGCTGAACATAAGTATTTGAACACCTGAGAAACAGCAAGAATTCTGGCTCTCAAAGACCTGTTACTGTGCCTTTAAAATGTCCACCTCTACTCCACTCATTAATCTAACTTAGTAGCACCTGTCTGAGCTCTTTAAAGACACCTGTCCACCGCACAGTCAGTCAGACGCCAACTACTACCATGGGCAAGACCAAAGAGCTGTCAAAAGACACCAGAGAAAAAATTGTGGACCTCCACAAGGGTGGAAAGGACTACAGGGCAATTGCCAAGCAGCTTGGTGTAAATAGATCAACTGTTGGAGCAATTGTTAGAAAATGGAAGAGGCTAAAGACGACTGTCAGTCTCCCTCGGACTGGGGCTCCATGCAAGATCTCACCTCGTGGGGTATCACTGATGATAAGAAAGGTGAGGAATCAGCCCAGAACTACAAGGGAGGAGCTGATCAATGACATGAAGAGAGCTGGGACACAGTTTCAAAGGTCACTGTCGGTAGAACACTACGCCGTCATGGTTTCAAATCATGCATTGCACGGAAGGTTCCCCTGCTGAAGTCATCACATGTCCAGGCCCGTCTGAAGTTTGCTAACGACCATCTGGATGATCCAGAGGAGGTATGGGAGAAAGTCATGTGGTCAGATGAGACCAAAGTAGAACTTTTTGGTCTAAACTTCACTTGTCGTGTTTGGAGGAAAAAGAAGGATGAGTTGCATCCCAAGAACATCATACCTACTGTAAAGCATGGGGGTGGTAACATCATGCTTTGAGGGTGCTTTTCTGCAAAGGGGACAGGATGACTGCACTGTATTAAGGAGAGGATGAATGGGGCCATTTATTGTGAGATTTTGAGCAACAACCTCCTTCCCTCAGTCAGAGCATTGAAGATGGGTCGTGGCTGGGTCTTCCAACATGACAACGACCCGAAGCACACAGCCAGGATAACCAAGGAGTGGCTCCCTAAGAAGCATATCAAGGTTCTGGAGTGGCGTAGCCAGTCTCCAGACCTAAATCCAATAGAACATCTTTGGAGGGAGTTGAAACTCTATGTTGCTCAGCGACAACCCCGAAACCTGACAGATCTAGAGGATATCTGTGTGGAGGAGTGGGCCAAAATCCCTGTTGCAGTGTGTGCAAACCTGGTCAAGAACTACAGGAAACGTTTGACCTCTGTAATTTCAAACAAAGGCTTCTGTACCAAATATTAACACTGATTTTCTCAGGTGTTCAAATACATTCAGTGCAAGACAAATACATTCTTTAAAAATCATACAATGTGATTTCCTGAATTATTTTTTTTATTCTGTCTCTCAGAGTGGGAATGTACCTACAATGTGAATTTCATGATTTCTAAGTGGGAGAACTTGCAAAATCGCAGGGTGTTCGAATACTTCTGTTCCTCACTGTACAAAACCCTCAGCAATAACTTCTGCATTGTCTGTCTATCTAGATAGGCATGTAAGATTTGATTTGCTTTATGAAATAGACTGTAATGGTATGGTTTTCCTAAAATTTAAAGCTCCATGTCAGCTGCCTGGCTCTGCATATTACCTGTTATTACATGTGCAGAATATTTTTTTGGGCTGATTAGTGATAAAGAGCCTCCTATTAGTAACAGACCCTGCAAAAAGAAGAATATGCTGCCTGTCCCTGTCCTCCTTTTTTATGCGCTTGGCAAATGCAGAGGTGTAAAAAATGGATGGATTATCATCTGTAATAGAATTGTTATTACCTTGCACTTATTTTTACTGCATGACAGTCATCTTTATTGCATCCTGATATCTCTTTTTGAGGCTTAATCATGAGCCTTGCATTGTTATAGAGTACGTTTTTCAAGAGTCAATGCCAGTCCTTGTTCATAGGTGGGGTATACCAAGGATTCTTTTAAACATTTACAATTTTATGTTTGATAAACATCTTGGAAACACAAGCCGGCCGCCTTAAAGACTTTGAAATGTTGTAGAACGTGCAAGTCATACCACTGAAATAACAAATTAGAATTTAATGAGAAGACCACACATCCTATTGTTTCTGCATCTGAAAGGCACCCTGTTGTCTATAGTTGCTGGCTATTTTCCTGCTGATCATTAGCATTCTTTTCTCCTCACTAGCTTCTCAGCTTGAAAGCCTGTATTTGAAGGTCTGGGTTTTATGCTTCATTTTCTGAAATGTGGGCTGGTGGGGAACTCTGTGAAAGAATTTATTTGCTGACACAACCCACAGCCAAACGATCTTGCTCACACTTGCAAGTTCATATGACCACTCTATCACAGGGTGAAAGATCAACAAGGATTTAACTTCAATGCAAGGGGACATATAAAAACGAAGATTAGGAAGGACTTCTCCATCAGTACAAAATCAAAGTATTATTAGTCAAGCTCCATGCTGTAGATGCTCACCATAAAAAAAAATACTTAAATTATTGTTATATGTTTTCATAAAATATATACAGTATACAGTATACAATAGTAATTTTATACTGGGCAGCAGAACACAGTATTTCCTGGCTGTGAATCCGACCAGGGGCAATGTGTAGGAATCTGATGTAACTTTACTGAAAGAATGAAGGCCCCTCCCCCCACGACTACCGACACAAAGTGCTATGCTGGTAAAAAGCAAACATGGACTTCCAGTTATACAAGTGAGACTGATTTACTAAGTAATTTTTTTAATGCAGTGGTAGGGAACAGTTTTTATGTTTTGTGTATAGCTCAGCCGATACATCGATCTTTATACATGTCTGGGCAATTATCTGGATGGATTAAATTCTCGTATGAATGCTAATAATTGGCCAGTGTAAATGTGTTGGGACGGGTGATCATATTTTGTGACACCAAAAATCTGTTTCTCGGTAGCACATCTCCTTATGCAAACGAGCATGTGCTGCCGACAAATAAGGAAACTGTATGGGGAAGAATGATTGTAGAGACAACTGTTTGCTCACATACATCTCCGATTATTTCTGCATGTAAATGTAGCTAACAAGCAGGTAATGATCAGGAGTGAACTTCATCATTCCTTATCATTGCCTGCTCTGTCAGCCCCTGTAAATGGCCCCTGTGAGGCCCCTGTCAACAGGCTGCTTCACCTGGATTCTGGGAACCCCTGAACTCAATTGTGACTGCGTCCATAAGACACAGATTGAGGAACTGAGAGAAAATGCAGAACAACAAGGGAAGTCTTACCCACCGATTCTGGCCCTTTCCTGTGATGTAGGCAGCATCATCGTGCTGCGTGCGACATGATGGAGGACAAGGTCCGCTAGAAGAGGCCTGGCCTGTTGCATCGCTGCATCGTTGGACAGTAAATGGGGGCACAGAAGAGGCACTATATGTAAAGAGCGGCACAACAGAGGCACTATATATAAAGTGGGCACGGCAGAGGCACAATATATAAAGGGGCAAAGCAGAGGCACTATGTATAAAGTGGGCACGGCAGAGGCACAATATATAAAGGGGCAAAGCAGAGGCACTATGTATAAAGTGGGCACGGCAGAGGCACTATATATAAAGGGGGCAAAGCAGAGGGACAATATATAAAGGGGGCAAAGCAGAGGCACAATATATAAAGGGGGCACGGCAGAGGCACAATATATAAAGGGGCACAGAAGAGGCACTATATATAAAGGGGGCAAAGCAGAGGCACAATATATAAAGTGGGCATGGCAGAGGCACAATATATAAAGGGGGCAAAGCAGAGGCACAATATATAAAAGGGGCAAAGCAGAGGCACTATATATAAAATGGGCAAAGCAGAGGCACTATATATAAAGTGGGCACGGCAGAGGCACTATATATAAAGGGAGCAAAGCAGAGGCAATATATATAAAGGGGGCAAAGCAGAGGCACAATATATAAAAGGGGCAAAGCAGAGGCACTATATATAAAGTGGGCAAAGCAGAGGCACTATATATAAAGTGGGCACGGCAGAGGCACTATATATAAAGGGAGCAAAGCAGAGGCACTATGAATAAAGGGAGCAAAGCAGAGGCACAATATATAAAGGGGGCACGGCAGAGGCACAATATATAAAGGGGGCACGGCAGAGGCACAATATATAAAGGGGGCACGGCAGAGGCACTATATATAAAGGGGGCACGGCAGAGGCACAATATATAAAGGGGGCACGGCAGAGGCACTATATATAAAGGGGGCACGGCAGAGGCACAATATATAAATGGGGTACAGCAGAGGCTCTATACCTAAAGAGGTCACAGCAGAGGCACTCTATATAAAGGGAGACACAGCAGAGGCACTGTATATACAAAACGGGTGCACAAGAGGCACTGTATATACAAAGATAGGTACAAAAGAGGCACTGTATATGTGACTGAGGCACAACAGAGGCGCTATATACAAGGGGACACAGAAGAGACACTAAATATAAAGAGGGACACAGAAGGAGCCACTATATATGTATTAGTGAGCATGGAAGAGGCACTATATATAATGGAGGTGCTATATATACAGGAGGCAAGGAAGAGACACTATATATACACACATGCATAAGAGGACCAGAAAAAAGAACTAAATATAAAGGAGGGGGGGGGGGGGAAGGCACTATATGTACAGTCAGGTCCATAAATATTGGGACATTGACACAATTCTAACATTTTTGTCTCTATACACCACCACAATGGATTTGAAATGAAATGAACAAGATGTGCTTTAACTGCAGACTGTCAGCTTTAATTTGAGGGTATTTACATCCAAATCAGGTGAACGGTGTAGAAATTACAACAGTTTGCATATGTGCCTCTGACTTGTTAAGGGACCAAAAGTAATGGGACAATTGGATTCTCAGCTGTTCCATGGCCAGGTGTGTGTTATTCTCTCATTATCCCAATTACAATGAGCAGATAAAAGGTCCAGAGTTCATTTCAAGTGTACTATTTGCATTTGGAATCTGTTGCTGTCAACTCTCAAGATGAGATCCAAAGAGCTGTCACTATCAGTGAAGCAAGCCATCATTAGGCTGAAAAAACAAAACAAACCCATCAGAGAGATAGCAAAAACATTAGGCGTGGCCAAAACATCTGTTTGGAACATCCTTAAAAAGAAGGAACACACCGGTGAGTTCAGCAACACCAAAAGACCCGAAGACCATGGAAAACAACTGTGGTGGATGACCGAAGAATTTTTTCCCTGGTGAAGAAAACACCTTTCACAACAGTTGGCCAGATCAAGAACACTCTCCAGGAGGTAGGTGTATGTGTGTCAAAGTCAACAATCAAGAGAAGACTTCACCAGAGTGAATACAGAGGGTTCACCACAAGATGTAAACCATTGGTGAGCCTCAAAAACAGGAAGGCCACATTAGAGTTTGCCAAATGACATCGAAAAAAAAAGCCTTCACAGTTCTGGAACAACATCCTATGGACAGATGAGACCAAGATCAACTTGTACCAGAGTGATGGGAAGAGAAGAGTATGGAGAAGGAAAGGAACTGCTCATGATCCTAAGCATACCACCTCATTAGTGAAGCATGGTGGTGGTAGTGTCATGTCGTGGGCATGTATGGCTGCCAATGTAACTGGTTCTCTTGTATTTATTGATGACGTGACTGCTGACAAAAGCAGAAGGATGAATTCTGAAGTGTTTCGGCAATATTATCTGCTCATATTCAGCCAAATGCTTTAGAACTCATTGGACGGCGCTTCACAATGCAGATGGACAATGACCCAAAGTATACTGCAAAAGAAACCAAAGAGTTTTTTAAGGAAAAGAAGTGGAATGTTATGCAATGGCCAAGTCAATCACCTGACGTGAATCCGATTGAGCATGCATTTCACTTGCTGAAGACAAAACTGAAGGGAAAATGCCCCAAGAACAAGCAGGAACTGAAGACAGTTGCAGTAGAGGCCTGGCAGAGCATCACCAGGGATGAAACCCAGCGTCTGGTGATGTCTATGCGTTCCAGACTTCAGGCTGTAATTGACTGCAAAGGATTTGCAACCAAGTATTAAAACGTGAAAGTGTGATTTATGATTATTCTGTCCCATTACTTTTGGTCCCTTAAAAAGTGGGAGGCACATATGCAAACTGTTGTAATTCCTACACCGTTCACCTGATTTGGATGTAAATACCCTCAAATTAAAGCTGACAGTCTGCAGTTAAAGCACATCTTGTTCGTTTCATTTCAAATCCATTGTGGTGGTGTATAGAGCCAAAAATGTTAGAATTGTGGCGATGTCCCAATATTTATGGACCTGACTGTATAAAGGGAGGCACAGAAGAGGCTAGTTATATAAGGGCACATAATATAATATAATATGTGATACTCAGGGACACAGTGTATGTTTCCATTATATTCAGGGCACAGCATGTGGTACTAATAGGATTTTGTCTTAGCATCAGGGGCGTTGCTAGGGTCTCAAAAGATCCGGGGCCCAAGCACCAATGCCTATGGCCCAATTCTCTAAGTTGAGCAATCGCATCCCCCCCTCCCGCAAACACTAGCACTTAAGACATTTTACTGTACTTGCTATACAGCATCACATACCTCTCACATCCAGGGCCTCCAGGTGACGTCTCCTCTGATGTAGATCTTATCTGTCATCATCTTCTCCATTCGGTCCGGACACTTCTCTCAGCCGCATCTTAGCTTCCTTACTTTTCTGTACCCCCAAATACTATCCTGAAGAAAAATGAGTGCCCCCCATAGTAACAGTACTCATCATAGTCCCACCAATAGTAATTCCCTTTTAGAATGCTCTCATTAGTAACACTGCCCCCTACTGGACCCAACAGTGATAATGCTCCACAAGAGCCCTCCAGTATTAATAATACCCTCACAGAGCCACGAGTATAAATAAGGCCCCCTATTATTCCCCCAGTGGTAATAACGCTCTCTGCAGACCCCTCAGTAGTTATATCGCCCCCTACTGTTATAATGCAATGCTTGCCCTGAAGCGTCCCCAGTATTTATAATGCCACCTGCAGTGCCCCCTGTAGTTATATTTCTCCGTTTAGAGTCCTCAGAAATTATAATTCCTCAGCACCTCCGCCATACAGTCCCATGTAAATAACACGATTTCCCTCCCTCCGCCATAGAGTCCCATGTAAATACCATCACACCATCTCTCCCGCCCCCTCCAATATACAGTCCCATGTAAATAACATCCCTCTCTATCTACAGCCCCCTCTAAAATACAGTCCCATGTAAATAACATCACACAATTTATCCTGCCCCTTTCAACATACAGTCCCATGTAAATAACATCACCCCCACCCCAGCTGCCTTCAACATACAGTCCCATATAAATAACATCACTCCCTCCCCCAGACACCTTCAACATACAGTCCATGTAAATAAAACCACCCCCTCCCCAGCCACCTCCAACATGCAGTCCCATGTAAATAACATTACCCCTTAAAATTCAATCTCATGTAAATAATATCACTACCTCCCACAGCTGCCTTCAACATGCAGTCCCATATAAATAACATTACCCCTCAACATACAGTCCCATGTAAATAACATCACTCTACTCCAGCCACTTCCAAATTTCAATCCCATGTAATTAACATCACTCCACCTCACTGTCCCATGTAAATAACTTCCCTCCCTTCAGCCCTAACATACAGTCCCAGTTAAATAACTACAACTCCCAACATTGCTCTGCCTCTCACACTGAATAATCTTCACTTACCTCTCCTCATGTAGCAGATCTCACCTCAGCCTCATCCCAGGAATTCTCTTCACTGCTGAGCTGTTCTCTTCTGCACTGGTCACATGATGGTGACATCATCCCAGGTCCTTTTCAGCTACTGCATTTAGCACTGATCACATAACCTATGATATCATCACAGGTCCTTCAGCTCTTGCAGTGCATTAGATTCAATTGTATTGCCGTCCTGAGGACAGCAATACAGTTATATCTAACAGGCAGGCAGGACATTCAGGGCCTGGGACAAAACATCAGGGGCCCAGGGCTGCCCCGAATGTTTTGACCTAGTAATTCCCCTGCTTAGCATACAGGGTCTGCTGTGCTTGTAAAGCGAGAAGCTGAAGACATCTGGGCAGCAAAATCTGCAGAGACAAGTTGTGCCCGGAAGAAGATGATGTTGTTCTGAACTGGATGGAGAAGAACTCAGGAGAAGATGTCATCTGTGAGTCACTAAATGGAAATGTCTATTCTGGCACTGACTGAGTATTATGAGTGCTGCAGTCACCTGTAGCTGATGATAGGTGGTAGCATTCTCTTTTGTGAAACTACATCTCCCATCATACCTAAGACCATGTTGAGAGCTGTAGTTTTACACTGTAGTTTCACAAACTTATATGGAAAGGGTGGGGATTAGAGATGAGTGAATCGAAGTTGACGAAGTGGAATTCGATCCGAATTTCAGGAAAATTCTATTTGCACCGAATCCGAATTTCCTCACGCTTCGTGGTAACAAATCAATTTTTTTTTCCTAAAATGGCTGCTGCACATGTTAGGACATGGAGCAAAGAACTCTGGGAACGAGGGATCACCCACAATGCCATGCATGCAGCCAATCAGCAGCCAGCCAGTCCTGTGATGTCACAGCCCTATAAATAGCCTCAGCCATCTTGGATTCAGACATTTTCTTTTGTACTTAGTGCAGGGAGAGACGTCAGCAGGCGCTAGGGAAAGTGCTAGAAAAGACTTTAAAACTTTTTTTGGGCTAAATAGAAGTTCAGGGAAAGATCATTAGAAGTGTAGGGAAAGGATAGGGAGGAATTATTCCACAGTATAAAAGGAGAACAGGGTCCAATAGTGGAGTGTACAGCCTGGGTAATAGGAGCAATTCTATTACACCTTGCTGCACTGACTGGGGATCCAAATTGCAATTATACTGCTGCTTTCAGGTTTGCAATAGATGATACCTCTGTACAGTGGCGTGCCTAGGTTATTTGGCACCTGGGGCGGGTACTTTCTCTGGCACCCCACTTCCACCACCGAAACCATAAGAAACTTTTTTTTGACATTTAAATATACTGCAATATTTATTTTGTTTTAAATATTTTTTTTTATCGCTAGTCAACAGAAAATTGCTGGCTGGTAAATGAAAATTTAAAGGGAATCCGTCACCATGAAAATACAATGTAAGCTTGGTATTACACATTTTGTGAAGGAAGATGAAGAAAAAACTGCTATTTTTGCACAGATTTTTTTATTTTTTTTTTACAGGTTCACCTGACGGGACGGATCAAGTTATATTTTTATAGAGCGGGCTGGAGTTTTCACTGATGCCGGTGCACCCTGCCCTGATAGCAAGGGCTCAGCGGTCAGTGACAGCCGGACCCGTGCCGCTGATCGTACGAGCATAGCTTCTGCACCTGCCCGATCAGCCCGCCATACCTGTACAGCGCTGGGACTCAAGTCATGCCATGCAGCGCCGTACAGGTACGGCACTGGTATCCTACAGGTTAATTGGGCCCCTTGTAAATTTCTGCCCTGGCACTGGGTGGCTGCAGCCTTGTGACTCCTCAACACCCCTCCCCCCTATTGAAAATACACCGCAGCAAGGCCCTTAACTGAAAAAATACCTCTCTAGTCTGTCTAGTCTGCTGCCTCTTGTCTGCACACTGTTCTGCCACGCTGACTGCAACACTCCTAACTGCCACACACCACAGTGCCACGCTGACTGTCTGCACCGCTCCTAACTGCCACACACCACAGTGCCATGCTGACTGCCTGCACCACTCCTAACTGCCACACACCACAGAGCCACTGTGACTGTCTGCACCACTCCTAACTGCCACACACCACAGAGCCACTGTGACTGTCTGCACCACTCCTAACTGCCACATACCACAGTGCAGGCTCAGCTCGGTGGCAGTGTATCTGCAGACACACACTGTGACACACACAACACTGGTGAGGTGGTCACTTCACTAGAAGGCACAGACCACACAGCACAGCCGTTTTCTTGCTCAGGAGCACTGGAGCAAGCGGCTACAAGGAAGATGTTTTCCCACCTGTAAGGTGAGCGGCGGCCGGTGTCGAGCCTACAAGTGAGTTAGGTGCAAGAGCGCTCCCTGGCTTATCAGAGCGCGCACCAGGGGCGGATTAAGTATATCATAAGCCGGGGATGTTTACCCATCTTGGGCCTCCTCTGTCCATTTGAAGTATATCATAAGCCGGGGCTGTTTACCCATCTTGGGCCTCCTCTGTCCATTTGCCCCGATCTCGTGTTGTGCCCCATGTTTATTTTTTTCTGGTAAATATTAAAGAAAACTATGCCAGGTATATAGTGTCGTTGCCCATTACCCCTGAGGATGCCAGGGATCTGGAAAACATTTTGGGGGTAGCGTATGAAGCGATTTTAGAGGACGGCTATCGTCAGTGCTGACCCTAAACCATATAATCAATGCAATGAATCAATGAAAAGGAAGCAATAGAGGGACGAGTGCACAGAACCACATTCCTGGTGAAGGAGTGAACACAGAATAATACACTATGATAGATCGCCGGTGTTTAGTGGTCGGAGGACTTTTAATGAAATAGAGTGTAATTATTATTACAGATTATAGGATAAATGTAAATTGGGGGCTATCAGCCGTAGGGGGGCCAGTTTTTATTTAGTAGAACCTAACACCCTTCATTTATCTAGGTCAGATTTGTTGAATTGACGCCTATTGTATAACACCCCCAGCCCCTCATAGTGTATAGCATACAACACTCCGCAGTATACAGTGTAATACCCCACAGTATACAGTATATAACACCGCCCAGTATACAATGCTCCATAGTATGCAATAAACAGTATACAGCACCCCACAGTGTGCATTACAGCACCCTATAGTATACAGCACCCCACAGTATGCAGTATAGCACCCTATAGTATACAGCACCCCACAATATGCAGTATAGCACCCTAGAGTATACACTACCCCACAGTATGCAGTAAAGCACCCTATAGTATACAGTACCCCACAGTATGCAATATATAGTATAGCACCCAACAGTATACAGCACCCCTCAGTATACAATGCCCCACAGTATATAGTACCCCACAGTATGCAATACATAGTATAACACCCACAGTATGCAGTATAGCATCCTATAGCATACAGTATAGCACCCCACAGTATACAGTAGAGCAGTGTATAACCCCACAGTATACAGCACCCTACAGTATACAGCACCGCACAGTATACAGTACCTCACAGTATACAGTATGCAGCACCATACAGTATACAGCACCCCACAGTATACAGTACCCCACAGTATACAGCACCCCACAGTATACAATAGAGCAGTATAGCACTCCACAATATACAGCACCCCACAGTATACAGTACCTCACAGTATACAGCACCCCACAGTATACAGTAGATCAGTATAGCACTCCACAATATACAGCACCCCACAGTATACAGCACCCCACAGTATACAGTACCCCACAGTATACAGCACCCAATAGTATACAGTATAGCAGTATAGCACTCCACAATATACAGCACACCACAGTATACAGCAGAGCAGTACAGCACCAAACACTATACAATAGCTTACAATATAATAGCATAACAGCCCCTATCACCTTTTCCGGATGTAATCTTTACAAAAAAAAGCTCTACAATTATGGAAAACTTCTCCTGCAGCAACAATCCTGGTAGAGAGAAAGGACCTTTGTTTACCTCATAGCCATGTGACCATTAATATCAATATGTTACTGGTCACATGGTGATGATGTCATCAAAGGTCCTTTCTCCTAAGAGAATCACAGTTCTCCTTCCTTGCAGAGAATTTGGGCTGGGCGCTGCTGCTCAGGCAGCACCCCCGTGTATAGCTGACAGCCTGACACCCAGGGCAGACCCCTGTCCCCCTAGGCATGCCACTGTAATTCCTGCAAACCTTGCTTGTTGTTGGGGTGCAAGTGCTGTCTGATACAGCCATTAACAGGGTGTATTACTAGGAAATATTTGTCTTATTAGCCCTTGTGCGGTGCAGTTATGTGTTTTAAAGCCTTTTTTGTGGTGCACTAGTGGGAAAAAGGGCTTATTTTCCGTAGTGTGATGAAGTGACAAAATTACAGCCTTTTTTAAGGTGTATTAGTGGGGAAAAAAAGAATTATTAGCCGTTGAGCGGTACAGTTATAGGTTCTGCAACCTTTTTTGGGGTGTTTTAGTGGGAAAAAAGGCTTATTAGCCTTTGTGTGGTGAAGTGACATAAATTACAGCCTTTTTTGGGGTGTATAAGTGGAAAAAAAAGTGTTATTAGCCGTTCAGCACCGGATGAGACTGAGCACCTGCCACATTATTTGTCAGTCACCAGGACTAGAGGATGAACAACATCATTCCACTGCTTCATATCCTGGAAAAGATGCTGGTAAATCTAGCTGGTCAGGGGACTGGAGACGTGGCGACTACATCTCACGGCCACATGAGCCCTGTGGCGGCTGAACTGGAGGAGGACATTGGCAACATCGACGAGGCAGATGACCCAGGCACACCGTGGAGAGTCTCACACCACGGAGAGTCTGGGCAAATAAGTGATCCCACACTCGGATATTCCGAGAAGCTCTTTTCAGCGCCATTCCTTGATTTGGCCCTCTCGCCAAGCACGCTTGTAGAGGGACAGATCTTGTGCCCTGATTCCCAAACTCTTGAGCATCCTCAGTCACAAGAAGATGACAGCGGGGAACGGAAATTACTGTTTAATGAGGTGGATGATGATGAGACACAGTTGCCAATAAGTCAACGGCAATTACTGTTTCAAGAGGTTGATGAAGAGGATGAGACACAGTTTTCAATAAGTGAGGTTGTTGTTAGGTCAACAAGTAAGGAGGATGAGTAGAGTGAGGAAGTGTAAGAGGAGGTGGTGGACGATGAAGTCACTGACCCAACCTGGGAAGGTGGAAAGCAGAGCGAGGACAGCAGTACAGAGGGGGAGGGATCTTCTGCACTGCAACAGGCTAGAAGAGGCAGTGGGGTGGCAAAAGGGAGAAGGCTGGCCACACCAAACAGGCCCGCAACTGTTCTGTGGAAATCTCCTTTGCCAAGGGGTAGGTGTTCCACAGTATGGCGCTTTTTTGAGGAAAGTGCGGACGACAATAGAATAGTAGTTTGCAACCTGTGACATACCAAAATGAGCAGGGGCATGAACACTAGCAACCTCACCACCACCAGCATGATCCGTCACATGGCATCCAAGCACCGTAATAAGTGGGACGAACGCCTGGGTCCACAATCTGTGTCTGCGGGTCACGCCACTGCCTCCTCTTCCCCTGTGTAACGTGCTGGCCAATCCCCTGTCGAAGGTGCAGGCCCGGATGTCTCCCGCCCTGCACCTGGACGTCCGCAAGCACCATCAGCAACCACATCCACTTCTGTGTCCCAGAGCAGCATACAAATGTCCTTACCCCAGGCATTTGAACGCAAGCGCAAATACCCAGCCACCCACCGGCCATAGCACTAAATGAGCAACTTTCCAAATAACTCGCTCTGGAAATGTTGTCATTTAGGCTTGTGGACACTAAGGCCTTCCACAGCCTTTTTTCGGCGGCTGTCCTGCGTAACGCAGTCCCCAGCCGCCACTATTTTTCAAGGTGGGCCGTGCCTGCCTTACACCAACATGTGTCCCGTAACATCACCCGTGCCCTGACCAATGCAGTTACTGGGAAGGTCCACTTAACCACGGACACATGGACAAGTGCATTCAGCCAGGGACGCTACATTTCCCTGATGGTACACCAGGTAAATGTTGTGGAGGCCGGGAGTCATACCCTGGGATGGCACAGGTGCTACCGACGCCAAGGATTGCAGACCCTACGTCGATCAGGGTTTCTTCCAGCACCTACGCTAGTGGCTCCAACCCCCACTTCTCCTCCTCCACCTCCTCCTCCACTTCCACCTCCAAATTATCCGTGTGCAGCACCAGTCAGCCATCAGTCGGTAGCTGGAAGCAGTGTAGCACTTCAGTGGGGAAGCAGCAACAGACCGTGCTGAAGCTGATATGCTTATGGGACAAACAGCACATCGCCGCAGAGCTGTGAAAGGGGATGGGACCAGACTGAGCTGTGGCTCTCGCCAATCAACCTAGAACCAGGCATGGTTGTGTCTGATAATGGCCATAACTTGGTGGTGGATTTGGAGCTCGGCAAGCTCACACACATCCCATGCATAGCCCACGTCTTAAACTTAGTGGTTCAGCGGTTTCTCAAAACTTACCCCGACTTACCTAAGCTACTGTTGAAGGTGCGCTGCATGTGTGCCCATTTCTGCAAGTTATCTACAGCTGCCGCCAGTCTGGCAGCACTTGCAATTGCCAGATTATCGACTGTTGTGCTCACACGTTCCACATGTTGGCCAGGCTTTGTGAGCAGCAGGGGACAGTAGTGCAATACCAGCTGCAACATGGTCGTTGCCTTTCCAGTCAGCTTTCGCTCTTCGCAAGTGATGAGTGGGCATGGATTTCTGACCTCTGTGAGGATTTATGCAACTTTGAAGAATCAACACGGATGATGAGCGGTGATGCCGCTATTATCAGCGTAACCATCCCACTTCTGAGTCTACTGAAACGCTCGCTGCTCACAATGAAGGCAGACGCTTTGCATGTGGAAGAGGTGGATATCGGGGAAGACTGTACACAGTGTGATAGCCAGACCACCCTGTGTTCGTCTTCTCAGCGCAAATTGGATAATGATAAGGAGGAGAGGGTAGTACCCATGGGAGTTTAATTCCATCTGTTCTGCGTGGGTGGGCAGAAGAGGAGGAAGAGGATCAGGAGATTGAGAGTGATCCTCCTGATGATGACATCGAAGTCTTGCCTGTTGGTACTCTGGCAAACATGGCTGATTTCATGTTAGGCCGCCTTTCCAGCGACCCGCGCGTTATACCCCCTCTATGAAGAGAACTTTTCATCTTTCATTCCTTTGGTGGAGTGAACGAGCAAAACAGTGCAATATCAGAAAATCCTTGTTGAAAAATTGCTCCAAAAATTTCCATCTGACAATGCTGGCGGCAGAGTCTGTAGTTCCTTGGGCAACCGAGGAGAGGAAACAAGGGGAATACACAGCAGTTCCAACAGAGGCAGGGTAACACTCTCTAAAGCCTAAAGACAGTTTCATGACACTCCGCCAGCACCCTCACCCTGATGCGCGGCCTACTGTCACAAGAAGGGAAACATTTTGGAAGATGGTGAAGAAGTACATAGCAGACCATGTCAGTGTCCTCAATGAACCCTTGGTACCTTACAACTACTGGGTGTCCAAGCTGGACACGTAGCACAAACTGGCGCTCTATGCCTTGGAGGTGCTGGCCTGCCCTGCCACCAGCGTTTTGTCTGAGCGGGTATTTAGTGCTGCTGGTGTTAAGCGTATCCACCTGTCAACTGAAAATGCTGACAGGTTGACTCTTATAAAAATGAACAAGGCCTGGATTGACCATGACTTCTCGACTCCACCAGAGGAAAGCTGATGAACATAAAGGCACTTTAAATGTGTTGTTTATAATGTATTGAATACACTGTATTCCCATGCACCCCTTCCATTACAAACAAGGGTTTATGGTTGAATCTTCCTTTTCTCATCCTCCTCTTCCTCTTCCATCATTTCAACATGCTTATTTGTCGAATATAATGCCCTTGCATATATGCCCTCGCATATAATGTTTTACAGGGTCAGCTCACCTGCAGGCCCTCGCATATATATTTTTTGAGGGTCAGCTCACCTGCAGGCCCTCGCATATAATGTTTTACAGGATCAGCTCACCTGCAGGCCCTTTCATAAAATATTTAACAGGGTCAGCTCACCTTCAGGCCCCCGCATATAATTTTTTTGAGTGTCAGCTCACCAGCAGGCCCTCATTTACAATCTTTTACAGTGTCAGCTCATCTGCAGGCCCTCGCATATAATTTTTTTGACGGTCAGCTCACCTGCAGGCTCTCGCATATAATGTTTTACAGGGTCAGCTCACCTACAGGCCCTTGCATATAATTTTTTAGATAGTCAGCTCACCAGCAGGCCCTCACCTACAATCTTTTACAGGGTTAACTCACCTACAGGTCCTTGCATATAATGTTTTACAGGGTCAGCTCACCAGCAGGCCCTCGCATATAATGTTTTACAGGGCCAGCTCACCTGTAGGCCCTCGCATGTAATTTTTTAGAGGGTCAGCTTACCATCAGGCTCTCACCTACAATCTTTTACAGGGTCATCTCACCTGCAGGCCCTCACCTACAATCTTTTACAGGTTCAGCTCACCTACAGGCACTCGCATATAATTTTTGCGAGGTTTAGCTCACCAGCAGGACATCAATCATAATTTTTCAAGGGTGTATAAAGCCCTACTTTATGTGTAATAAAGGGTGTATTGATGTGCCCATTCCTTCTAATTTTTGGCAGCCCTTTCACTTAGTGCATACGCTTTATGAGTGTAGGAGTCCCTCTACCTGAACAATTGTACCACAATGTGAATGAGGCCCTCCTTTATGTGATATACACGTTGTATCGGAGTGCCTCTTCCTTGTAATTGTTGGCAGCACTTGCACTTTATATACAAGTAAATATACAGGAAAGACTGCTTCAAAAAAATGTTTTCTCTAAAATCGATTTTATATTCGGTTTTGTGCGTATTATTGTCAGTCTGTAAAATTGGCGTACTACTCGGACAACATTGTTCCCAGCAGCGACCTGGGAGTTTAAGATGCATTCAGAAATCCTCCCCATGCTGTTCCCGAACCATTTCAGTGGTGTTTCCATCAATTTCTGACCTTTTCCTATGAACCAGGCACCCTACCCTCTTCAGAGCAGGGGGGGCCTGGTTTAATGCTCGGGTTCTCCCATTGACTTCCCGAGGTGTTCTACTCGAGCACCCGACCACTTTCGTGCTCGATCAACACTAGTAAAGATATATTTTTAGAAAAAAATGCATACAAAACAAGAATAATCGATTTTTAAGCTACAGTGTGTTTTGAAAGAAAAATGGGGCCCTATGTCTAAATTTGCTAGTCAACACCAAGTCTTAATGTACTAAATTTATGAACATGAGAATTGCATGCCATGTCACCGAATAATGTTGATCAGGTAGCATCTAGATGTGAGGGTCAGTAGATTTTTAGGGACGGTCAAAGAAAGCACACATAAAGGCCTTTGGCTACAACACTCCAAGTATGGTTATCTCTTTTGGTAAAATCAAAACTGAAAAAAAAAAGGCTTACTTCTCAATATGTGGATAAGAAAAAGTAATGATAATGGTATGGAAACCAGTGTGTAAATGGTATGATTGCCGAGTGCACTTACAAGGTCTAGTGCTAATAGACAAAAAGTAGCTGTTTAAATGAAAGAACAGTAAGGCTCTCAAGGCAAGAACTACCCTCAACAAATAATAGTTTGTATATTTAATAAATAAAATGTCAAATAAAAAATAAAAAAACACTGTCAATAATGCCAATAACAATTTCAACAATTTTATTTGATTATATTGGAATTGTTGACATTGTTTTTGGTTTATTTTCTGGTTGATTATCTTGAGTATGGTGTTATGGATTTTCTGTTCGAATTTTTATTTATTAAATATACAAAATATTCTATATTTAGGGTAATTTTTGCCTTGAAAACCTTAAGGTACTTTCACACTAGCGGCAGGGGACTCTGGCAGGCTGTTCCGGCGGGTGAACAGCTTGTCAGAGTTCCCTGCCGCTAGTGTGAAACCAGCCTTACTCTTCTTTTTTTTTTGTTATCTCCTGCTGGACATTTGGGGCTCAACATTTTAATAGAGCCCGAGTCGAATGGAGAATCTTCTGATATTCTGGTTGGCCAACCCAACCCTGTCTACACTTCATGCCTGTTTTCCTCTTTCATCCTTAAACTCCTCAGTCCAAAATACTCATTTCCGGTCATTCACCATCAAATGTCTAGGTTCTTTTGATCGCTGTAACTATTTTTGCTACTTTTTCTTCCTACTTGTGGCTTAGAGTTATCTTTTTACTGTTGACGACCCTAGTATATGTCATCCTCTAACTGAATATGCTTTTTTTCTGGTTAGATCCAGATTTCCCTATTCGAATAAGGCAGTAATGGACACCTGTGTATGAAATCTTTAGTTTCTTGGCAACCTGATACATAGAATACCCTTCACTGTGCAAAAACACAATATACCTACACATTCTTTAGAGATACCAGCTCTTGGCATCTACCTAACCTGTTCATTGAAGATTAAAATGAATATAAAAACACCAGTCATGGTCCCATTTAGTCCAATTGCAGTATTAACACCTCCATTATGTGCTAGGGTAATTTCTTCTCAAAAGAAACAAAAAGGAATTCTGAGCCGATATTAAAAATATATTGTCAATGCAGTTTTAAGTAGAAAGATTTAGAAAATAAAAGCAGCACAAAGTAAGCCAACAGACATGATAATATGTTAATTAAATATAATTAAAATGGCAGGCTAATAGGTGTACATCTCTTTCATTATTGCAATTATTTTCATACTGTGGAGCATCTAAAAGGGGTTAAGTATATTTAATTTAGATTGCACAAGGATTGCTGCAAAAATGAGACACTAGAGTGCAAAAAAATAATCGTCAACACCATGTTCAGAATCAGGCCCTTGCAATTGTTTGTTATCATCGTAAATTAAAATGTCACCTTGTGTTATTTGGCAGATAGTATCTTTGTACAAACCATTTTTTTCGCTCTCATTTACTGAAAGAAAATAAGAGTCTTGCAGTTATGATACCTTTTACAAATCAGGCACAGAAGAAAGTTCCCAAGTTTACAATGACAAAAAATCACAGTGAACATAAATGCTTATAGGCACCATGAGGTATCTGAAAATGCAATACCTCATAGCTGGGGCTCTCTGCAAAGTTTGGTTTGTTATGTACTGTTTGTAATATAATGTACTGTACAGCGCACTCAGTTTTTCCAGCATGAGCCAGGCATTGCCAGAGTTAACCATTCTGACCCAGCTCTCTCTTGAGCTTAAAGTGTGGGCTGGCTCCACCCCCTAGTTCCAGCAGATTCTAGTAAGAATGAAGAAGGTAGTGAGCAGTGTCCACGTACTAGTCTTCCCAGGACTCCAGCTTGAAGCCCAGGATCCTTCTGTATCTTTATGAGATCCAGGGGATGAAAGAGAGGAAGATCTGAATGAGGATTTTCATGGTTACAGCATGACAGTCAACAAGGTAACCCAGCATAAAGTGTTCCAGACCCTGCTGCTGGAGAGGGGTAACCTAGTAAGATACCCTCTACACTTCAGATTAGTGGACACTACAGCCGTGGTTGCCAGATTGCAGTTGTCAGCCACAGATCACAGTCACAGAGACTTTAGCAAGAGAAAGAGTAATCAGAGGGCCATTGCTGCAAACTACTTGCTTAACTCTTGCTTGGACATATGGAAAGAACTGTGTATAGATAATTGCAGGATGTACTACAACTCCTATTTTGTGCACAGTAAAGAGAGACTTTCATTTGGTTAATCTGGCCTGGCTACTGACTCTCCTAACACCACATGCTGGCAACTGCACCATTTCAAGCCACTCACTGGCATGTCATAGGAAATTCCCTGTTAAGCTTTGCTTGTAGCATAGCTTAGTAAGCCGCCTGTCAGAATTGCGTTCAGTATATTGATGAAATAAAGTGATGGATCCAGCATCGAAGTTAGAAAATATTGTGGGTTCCTTTTTTCAGTATAGTACAAATCCATACAGTGACAGCATCACCTCAGTGTTCCAAATGAACGTCTACGCGTTTCGAACAAACATGTTCTTAGTCGTGACCGATCAGATATCCAACTAGCCATGTTTATATAGGCTAGCTGCTACCTCTCTTCCCACCTCCAGGTGAGAGCTAGAAGGAGCTGATTGCAGCACACCCAAAACACGGCCAATAGGAACAACTGAAATTAACATTAGTGCAAGTTAAAACCAAGTGAGTGCACATGAAATATATACTATTCAGACTCCTAAATCAGGAATAACAATATGTGCCAATCTCCGAAAAATTAAGTGATGGACAAGACATTAATAGACACAAAACATATGCGAATTCCTGAAAATACCGCATGGTCTGAATAGTGATTCACGATTTTAAAAACAGAAAAATGCAAATCAAGCATGGCAAAAGTATCCTCATAACTGTACAGTTCCCATGAGTCATATTTTATAGACTACGTCATAGAAGTCACCGAATTTTTGCTGACTCACAATTATTTTTCTTTTGATGGCCTGTTCTTTCTGCAAACAAGGGGAGTTTCGATGGGGGCCAAATTTTCCCCCTCCCTAGCGAATCTAACCATGTCGTACTGGGAAGAAAGGTAGAAATATATACCACGGATAACCCTTTTGCAACAGCTTTGGATTGGTATGGCAGGTACATCGACGATTTGCTCATTATTTGGAGCGGCGATGTGCCTGCCCTACCCGATTTTATGCGCTACCTCAACGACAATCCCTACAATCTGAGATTTACTTATTCGCAGGATAGGTTTACGATTAATTTTCTCGATTTGACTCTCACGGCATTCCCTATTCGAATATACATACAACTACTTATCAAAAACCAGTCTCTGGGAATGCGATTTTGAGAGCTAACAGCCACCATCCCTTACATACTATTAAGTGTATTCCGGTAGGAGAGATGTTGCGTGCTAAAAGAAATTGCAGTGATGATACGAGCTTCATATTGGAGTGCCGACTCATCACTTCACGATTATTAGCTAGGGGTTATCCCACCTGGATGATCAAGAGAGCTGAAAAAATAGCACAGACAAAAAGTCGTAAGACATTACTTTTTGGGGGAAATGATAGAACAGGGAAGGAAGGAAACACAGCAGGAGCAAAAGATCGCATCAATCCACCTACTCTGGTTCTTTACCTACAGCAATCAATTTCAGCAGGTCAAACGGGTAGTATCAGAATGTATATCGATTCTATATGATGATGATATTTTACATGGTTTACTGCAGGATGGTTACAGGGTGGCAGCCAGATGGTCTCCCACGCTGGCTTCATCCCTGTCCCCTTCATTATTCAAAACAGCTTCGAAAAGAACCCAAACCAATACATGGCTTAAATACACCGGGTTCACACGGTGCGGCAGTCATCCCTGCAAAACTTGCGGTTATGTTGTGCCCACTAAAATCTTTGAGGACTCAGAACATATCTCAACCTTCTCCATCAAATATATAAATTGTAATACCACTGGGGTAATCTATGTTATTAGATGTACTCAGTGTGACCTCCTATATGTGGGAAGCACCACAAGAAGGTTGAAGAATAGAATCCTCGAACATTTGAATTATGTCACAAATTGTCAATATTTCGAATGCTGCCAGACACTTTGTTTCGATGCACAGTAGGAGCTTACAAACTTTTTCTGCCTTTGGAATCGAGCGAGTTTTTCCTTCTATTCGAGGGGGCGATTTCCAAAGCCGATTAATACAAAGGGAAGCCTTTTGGATTCTACGATTAAAAACAAGACATCCGAATGGTTTGAACTTAAGAAAGGAACTCATGTATCTCTATTAGGATTGGGTCCATTCCTGGTGTGCTTCTTCATATATATATATATTTTATTTTCATTGTGTTGTTTCTTCCAGATCAGCAGTTATGAGGATACTTTTGCCATGCTTGATTTGCATTTTTCTGTTTTTAACATCGTGAATCACTATTCAGACCATGCGTTTTTTTCAGGAATTCGCATATGTTTTGTGTCTATTAATGTCTTGTCCATCACTTAATTTTTCGGAGATTGGCACATTTTATTATTCCTGATTTAGGAGTCTGAATAGTATATATTTCATGTGCACTCACTTGGTTTTAAAAAATGTTAAACTTGCACTAATGTTAATTTCAGTTGTTCCTATTGGCCGTGTTTTGGGTGTGCTGCAATCAGCTCCTTCTAGCTCTCACCTGGAGGTGGGAGGAGAGGTAGCAGCTAGCCTATATAAACATGGCCAGTTGGATATCTGATCGGTCACGACTAAGAACATGTTTGTTCGAAACGCGTAAACGTTCATTTGGAAGACTGAGGTGATGCTGTCACTGTATGGATTTGTACTATACTGAATAAAGGAACCCACAATATTTTCTAACTTCGATGCTGGATCCATCGCTTTATTTCTACTATTTCACGGTCTTACCAAGGTCTCAGTGCATCCAGGAAGTTAATACAAGGGATAGAGACAGCAGGTGAGCTGGACATTGTTTTCCCAATTTTACATTTAAAATAAGTAATCAGTAAAAAAAATAAACAATAAATTGGTATCATCGTGTCCGAAAATATCAGTTCCAAATACACAATTATTTATAATGCACAGGGAATGCTGTAACAGAAAACAAAAATGGCCAATTTGCTGTTTTATGGTCACCTTGTGCCCCTCAAAAAAAATAAAAAAATAAATAAAAAGTAATTAAAAAGCCATATGTACTCCAAAAAGGTACTAATAAAAGCTGCAGATCATCCAGCAAAAAACAATCCATCACACAGCTCTGTGGAAAAAAATATAAAAACATTATGGGTGTCAGAATATGGTGATACAAAGAAGTTTTTTTCTAAAGATTTATATATTTTTAAAACTAAACAAACATAATAAAAACTATATAAATTTGGTATTGTAATCATACTGACCCAGAGAATAAGGCTGTCATGTCAAAAACAAAACCCCAAATATATTATCTGAATTGACTATTTTCTTCAGTATCCTCCCACAAATAATTTTTCCTAGTTTTCCAGTACAAGATAAAGTGAATTAAATGGTACCATTAAAAAATACAACTTGTCACAAAAAAAACTATCTATATATTTAATATCTATCAATTATCTACTATTTAGCTCTAATTAGCTCTATATCTATCTATAAATCATCTAAGTATCTATTTATCTACCAAATAAATAAATAAATAAATCAGCACCATAAGTTCTGCAGTCAGGTACAGATACATGGTACCAGCCTAATGTGCCTATCTACCTATGGCAATTGTATGTATTTGATTCCAAACTGATATATTTTAAAGTGTTAGGCTTGTTTCACATTTGCGTTTGCCGATCCGGCAGGCTGTTCTGGCTGGGAGCAGCCTGCCAGATCCAGCATTGCCTGACACTACCGGGATGCCGGTAACTATAATGGGGTCCGACGGTGATTCAGGCGTGATCCAGCAAATATGCCGAGAATTGGCTGGACAAATACCGTTGCATACACCGTTTTTTGTCTGGCTGATTCCAAACATTCTATGCTTGTACAACCTGCCAGCAATATGAAACAATCCTTTGAAATCCCCTTTAACAGCAGCTTCAAATGAGTAACTAGAATCTATTTATCTGTCTATCTATCTATCTATCTATCTATCTATCTATCTATCTATCTATCTATCTATCTATCTATCTAACTAACTATCTATCTATCTATCTATCTATCTACCTACCTACCTATCTATCCTGCTTTCACACATGTACGTGTTGATGATACAATATCTCAGCTATGTAAAAATCAGCTTGAAGACATGTTACGTGAAGATATGATTATATGGGAAGATCCTTGTATTTATGCATGACTTTATGATCATTAAGCAAATGCAGCATTGATATTTTAATCAGGTTAGTCCTTTTTTAATAATGGACTTAGGAAAATGATGATATGGAGTATTTATCAGGCTTATTGTGTGTTCATTGATTACTGTCAAGTGGTTTAACATGAGCTCTATGGAAGTAGAAAAAAATTATGGGTCTGGATGGCATACATTACATCTTCTTCTCAGTGTTTACAGCTTATTATGCCTGATGACTGTACACAATGCTAATGTTAATGGCAATTATATACCACGACTCTCTCCTCTGATATTACCACAAACTCAGAAGTTATTGAGCCTGTTGTGCTGGCTAATATGGCACATCAGTCATTCTGTGCAGTGTATTTGTGAAAAATGATATCCGCATACAGTAAAGGCCATTCCACATTGAGCTAATATGATCAGTAAATGTCAGGCTCCCTCTACAATTAAAGTGGTCATTCCCTAAATCTCTTCTTATTACAGTTGAAATGAGACGTCATTCTCCTTTGCTAAACACACAGAAAGTGGCTACTATAAAATATGACAAGAAGAAAAATGTATCAGCTGAGGGATATTTTTATCAGAACTTTATTTTACGTCTATGTAATGATAAATACTTTTTTGCTATAAAAGACAAAAGTATTACACTAGTGATACCTGTACAAAAAAAAATCTGTTTGCAAATGTTGAGAGCACAGAGGCTCTGTAGTCAGGCAGTATATAAATGAATAGCTGTGAGAAATTCTTACTTATTTTAAATCAAAATGAATAAAACTTCCACTGTTTAGGACTAGTGTTGATCGAGCACAAAAGTGCTCGGGTCCTCGAGTAGTACACCTCGGGATGCTCCAAAGTATGAAAATAATTGCAATAATGAAAGAGATGTACACCTATTAGCCTGCCATTTTAACTATATTTAATTAACATATTATCATGTCTGTTGGCTTACTTTGTGCTGCTTTTATTTTTCTAAATCTTTCTACTTTAGACTGCATTGACAATATATTTTTAATATCGGCTCAGGTTTCCTTTTTGTTTCTTTTGAGAAGAAATTACCCTAGAACAAAATGGAGGTGTTAATACTACAATTGGACTAAATGGGACCATGACTGGTGTTTTTATATTCATTTTAATCTTCAATGAACAGGTTAGGTAGATGCCAAGAGCTGGGATCTCTAAAGAATGTGTAGGTATATTGTGTTTTTGCACAGTGAAGGGTATTCTATGTATAAAGATTGCCAAGAAACTAAAGATTTCATACACAGGTGTCCATTACTGCCTTATACGAATAGGGAAACCTGGATCTAACCAGAAAAAAAAAAGAATCAGTCGGAGAATGCCATATACTAGGGTCGTCAACAGTAAAAAGATAACTCCAAGCCACAAGTAGCAAGAAAAAGTAGCAAAAATAGTTACAGCGGGCAAAAGAACCTAGACATTTGATGGTGAATGACCGGAAATGAGTATTTTGGACTGAGGAGTTTAAGGATCAAAGAGGAAAACATGCATGAAGTGTAGACAGGGTTGGGTTGGCCAACCAGAATATCAGAAAATTCTCCATTCGACTCGGGCTCTATCAAAATATTAAGCCCCAAATGTCCAGCAGGAGATAACAAAAAAAAAAGAAGAGTAAGGATAGTTTCACACTAGCGGCAGGGAACTCCGACAAGGTGTTAACCGTCCGTCACAGCCTGCCGGAGTCCCCTGCCGCTAGTGTGAAAGTACCCTAAGGCTCTCAAGGCAAAAATTACCCTAAGTATAGAATATTTTGTATATTTATTAATAAAAATTCTAATAAAAAATCCATAATACCATACTCAAGATAATCAACCAGAAAATAAACCAAAAACAATATCGACAATTCCAATATAATCAAATAAAATTGTTGAAATTGTTATTGGCATTATTGACAGTGTTTTTTGATTTTTGATTTGACATTTTATTTATTAAATATACAAACCCCCCACCATGCGGTGTCAAAGAGTAAAGGGGATCAGCCTGGCCAAAAAGGAGTAATAAGGGAGCAGGTCACCTCCTACAACATCCTTAATCCTCTCCCTGACTCCTCACCGTATGAGCGGACCCCGATGGTGTGACGGCTCATACCCTGGATACCTAATATCCTGAGTTGCTCTGGAAATCCCTCACTTAGGAGCAGGGGAGAGATGACCTGTTCATCCCAGTCATGGAGGAACAGGAGTCCCTATCTGAGGCCAGGCTGCAAGGAGAGGGGAACACATACAGCTGTTGAGATGGCAAATAAGCAATACCCATAACACACTTACCTGCCACAGACACACTGAGTGGAACCTGTGCACAAGTGCTGGTGTCCACACCAACATTAGAGGACACAGCACACACCACAAACCACACAGGGACCCAGGACACCCATAGCTGCAATAAACATAAGACAGAGGAATGTCTAGCCAAACATGCTGAACACCAAGCACCACACTAAACATACCAACACCATGAACATAACCCACTCCATACAAATAAGGACAGGAAGGGAAGGAGACACCGGGATAACATTGAACATTTATGACCACAAGGGTGGTCCTCACTGGAAAGATGGTAAAGCCAGGAGCAGTGAACCACCAGCACACACCAAGCCTGGAGGAACACAGACACAAATAGCCCAAGCAGCCACAAACATATAAACCCAGTGTTCACAAAGCACTAGGAAGGGAGTTAACCCTTCCAACACCAGACAGAAGAAGGAAGCCACTTAAAGGGGAAGTGCACACACAAGCATACCAAACCACGATACCACCGGCAACAGCATGCGTGGCACCCATGTCACGGCAATCAACCAGAAGGCCGAGACACTGCCACTGCATGCTCTCACAGCAACATGTTGTCGCGGGCAATTGCAAATGTGGCAACAGTGTCACAGCGCAAACCAAAGGCCGTGACACTCCCACCCCTCAAAGCCCCCCCAACAGAAAAAAAGGGGAACTAAACAGAACACCCAAAAAACAACAGGACGGGGGGGTTAGGGGAAAGTTACAGGATCAGCGTCAGTGCAAGCAAGTCTCTAAAAGACTTCTGCCAGCCCCCGGAACCACCTAGAAACCAGGCAGCCAGCCACAATACAGCTCAGAGAGACCGCACTGAACACTGAGTCCACCTCAGACCCAGTTCACACAAGGTCGCTGCCAGCAAGCATTCCCAATCAGCACACAGCCAGTACACCACAGGAATGCAGCTAGCACACAACACAAGAGAAAAAACCACTGAGACATGGACAAGGGGAAGTAAGAAAATTCAGCGTCAGAGCAAAGATGTCTCTCTAAGACTGCCGCCAGACCCTGGAGCAACACACAGGAACCAGGGCACCAGCCACCAAACAGCCCAGAGAAACCGCACTGAACACTGCGTCCACCTCAGACACAGTTCACACCAGGTCACTGCCAGCATGCATCCCCAACCAGCACACAGCCAGTACACCACAGGGATGCATACAGCACACAACACAAGCACCTGAACCATTGAGAAATGGACGAGGAGAGACGCAAACACCAGTGATGGTTCACACCAACTGTAACCAACTGTCACAGGGAACCGCACTGTTAACAGCGTCTCACCTTTCACCCTCCCTCCAAAGGATAAGTATGTGCGCCAGAAAATGGCAGGCGACACATGCTGGGCCCTCTTCCGAAGGCACCAAGCAAGGAGCCTTTGTGGTCATACTGTCACGGCAGGGAGTGGGGGAAACCATGTCAAAGGGTAAAGGGGATTAGCCTGGCCAAAAAGAAGTAATAAGGGAGCAGGTCACCTCCTACAACATCCCTAATCCTCTCTTTGACTCCTCACCGTATGAGCGCACCCCGATGGTGGGACGGCTCATACCCTGGATACCTAATATCCTGAGTCGCCCTGGAAATCCTTCACTTAGGAGCAGGGGAGAGACGACCTGTTCATCCCAGTCATGGAAAAACAGGAGTCTCTATCTGAAGCCAGGCTGCAAGGAGAGGGGAACACATACAGCTATTGAGATAGCAGGTAAGCGAAACCCATAACACACTTACCTGCCACAGACACACTGACTTGGTGTTGTCTAGCAAATTTAGACATGGTACCCATTTATCTTTCAAAACACACTGTAGCTTAAAAATCTATTATTCTTGTTTTGTATGCATTTTTTTCTAAAAATATACCTTTACTAGTGTTGATCGAGCATCAAATTGCTCGGGTGCTCGAGTAGAACACATCGGGATGCTTCACAATGGAGGTCGATGGGAGAACCCGAGCATTAAACCAGGCACCCCCTGCTCTGAAGAGGGGAGGGTGTCTGGTTCACATGAAAAGGTCAGAAATTGAACCACCACTGAAATGGTTTCAGGAACAGCATGGGGAGGATGTCTGGATGCATCTTGGACTCCCAGGTCGCTGCTGGGAACGATGTTGTCCGAGTAGTACGCCAATTTTACAGACTGACAATAATACGCACAAAACCAAAGATGAAATCGATTTTAAAGGAAAAATGTTTACTATATATTTACTTGTATATAAAGTGAAAGGGCTGCCAAAAATGACAAGGAACTGGCACTCTAATACACACTTTATTACACATAAAGGAGGGCATCATACACACCCTTGAAAAATTATGATTGATGGCCTGCTGGTGACCCTCAAAAGCATTTGGAGCAAGGGCCTGCTGAGCTGACTCTCTAAAACATTAGAGGTGAGTGCCTGCTGCTGATCTGACAATCTAAAACATTATTGGTGAGGGCCTGCTGATGAGCTTACCATCTAAAACATTAGGGGAGAGGGCCTGCTGCTGAGCTGACCATCTAAAACATTAGGGGCGAGGGCCTGATGCTGATCTGACATGGAAAAAATTATGGGCGAGGGCCTGTTGCTGAGCTGACCATCTAAAACATTATTGGCGAGGGCCTGCTGCCGAGCTGACCATCTGAAACATTATGGATGAGGGCCTGCTGCTGAGCTGACCATCTAAAACATTATGGGCGAGGGCCTGCTGCTGAGCTGACCATCTAAAATATTATGGGCGAGGGCCCGCTGCCGAACTAACCATCTAAAACATTATGGGTGAGGGTCTGCTGCTGAGCTGACCATCTAAAACATTATGAGCAAGGGCCTGCTGCTGAGCTGACCATCTAAATCAATATGGGCGAGGGCCTGCTGCCGAGCTGACCATCTAAAACATTATGGGCGAGGGCCTGCTGCTGAGCTAATCATCCAAAACATTATGAGTGAGGGTCTACTGCTGAGCTGACCATCTAAAACATTAAGGGTAAGGGTCTACTGCTGAGCTGACTCTCTAAAACATTAGGGGCGAGGGCCTGCTGCTGACCATGGATAAAATTAAGGGGCGAGGGCCTGCTGCTGAGCTGACCATCGAAAAAATTATGGTTGAGGGTCTGCTGCTAAGATGACTCTCTAAAACATTAGGGGTGAGTGCCTGCTGCTGATCTGACTATCGAAAACATTATGGGTGAGGGCCCGCTGCTGAGCTGACCCTCTAAAACATTAGGAGTGAGGGCAGCCTAATAAGCATGTTGATATGATGGAGGAGGAGGACGAGAAATGGAAGATTAAACCATATACCCTTTTTTGTGGTTGAAGGGGTGCATGGGAATACATTGTATTCAATACACCTTAAATGCAAATAAAGTGCATTTATGTTCAGCCGCTTTTCTCTGGTGGTGTAGAGAAATCAGGGGCAATCCAGGCCTTTTTCATTTTGATAAGAGTCAACCGGTCAGCATTTTCAGTTGACAGGCGGGTGCGCTTATCAGTTATTATGCCCCCAGCAGCACTAAATACCCGCTCTGACAAAACACTGGCAGCAGGGCAGGCCAGCACCTCCAAGGCATAGAGCGCCAGTTCGTGCCACATGTCCAGCTTGGACACCCACTAGTTGTAAGGCACAGAGGGATCATTGAGGACGCAAACATGATTCTAACAGAGAAGTCTTCGCTGTCCTCATCAGGAGGATTACTCTCAATCTCCTCATCCTCTTTCCCCTCTTTGGACCATCCACGCTGAACAGATGGAATAAACCTGCTATGGGTACAACCCTCTGTAGCGGAGGCAACCGTCTCCTGCTCCTCCTTCTCCTCCTCATCATCATCCAATTCACGCTGAGAGGATGAACTGAGGGTGGTCTGGCTATCTCCCTGTGTACAGTCTTCCCCCATTTTCACCTCTTCCACATGTAAAGCGGTCGCCTTTATTGTGAGCAGCGAGAGTTACAGTAGACACAGAAGTGGGATGGTTACGCTGATAATAGTGGCATCGCTGCTCACCATCTGTGCTGATTCTTCAAAGTTGCGTAAAACCCCACAGAGTTCAGACATCCATGCCCCCTCGTCGCTTCTGAAGAGTGAAAGCTGACTGGAAAGTCGACGACCATGTTGCAGCTGGTATTCCACTACTGCCGTCTGCTGCTCACAAAGCCTGGCCAACATGTGGAACGTGGAGTTCCAGCACGTGCTTACGTCGCACAACAGTCGGTGAGCTGGTAATTGCAAGCGCTGCCAGACCGGCGGCAGCTATAGATCACTTTCGTAGATGGGCACACATGCAGCACACCTTTACCAGTAGCTCAGGCAAATTGGGGTAGGTTTTGAGAAACTGCTGAACCACTAAGTTTAACACGTGGGCTAGGAATGGGATATGTGTTAGCTTGCCGAGCTCCAAAGCCGCCACCAAGTTACGGCCATTATCAGACACAACCATGCCTGGTTGTAGGTTGATTGGCGAGAGCCACAGCTCAGTCTGGTCCCTTATACCCTGACAGCTCTGCGGCGGTGTGCTGTTTGCCACCTAAGCAAATAAGTTTCAGAACAGCATGTTGCCACTTCCCCACTGCAGTGCTGCAGTGATGGCTGACTGGTGCTGCAAGGTGACAATTTAGAGGTGGAAGTGGAGGAGGAGAAGGGGGTGGGTTGCAGCCACTAATGTAGGTGGTGGCAGAAATCTTGATGGAAGTAGGGCCCGCAATCCTTGGCGTTGGTAGCACCTGTGCCATCCCAGGGTACGACTCGCTCCCGGCCTCCACAACGTTCACCCAGTGTGCTGTCAGGGAAATGCAGCTTGCCTGGTCACAAGCACTTGTCCATGTGTCAGTCATTAAGTGGACCTCCCCAATAACTGCGTTGGTCAGGGCACGGGTGATGTTATGGGACACATGTTGGTGTAGGACGGGGATGGCACACCGGGAAATATAGTGGCGGCTAGGGACAGAGTAACGAGGCTGCGGAAAGCCTCAGTGTCCACAAGCCTAAATAGCAACATTTCCAGGGCCAGCAATTTGGAAAGGTGCGCATTTAGTGCTATGGCCTGGGGGTGGGTGGCTGGATATTTGCGCTTTCATTCTAAGGCCTAGGGTATGGAAAATCTACATGCTGCGCTGGGACACAGAAGTGGATGTAGTCGCTCATGGTGCTTGTGAAAGTCCAGGTGCAGGGCGGGAGGCATCTGGGCCTGCATCTTGGACAGGGGATTGGCCAGCACGTAACACAGGGGAAGAGGAGGCAGTGGTGTGACCTGCAGATACTGATTCTGGACCCAGGCGTTCGGCCCAGCTATTAGGGTGCTTTGATGCCACGTGGCGGATCATGCTGGTGGTGGTGAGGTTGCTAGTGTTCACGCCCCTGCTCATTTTGGTACGGCACAGGTTGCAAATCACAATTCTTTTATCGTCCGCACTTTCTTCAAAAAAGCACCAGACTGAAAAACACCTACCCCTTGAAAAAAGAGATTTCCGCAAGAGGGTGCTCCGGGGAACAGTTGCAGGCCTGTTAGGTGTGGCCCGCCTTCTCCCTTTTGACACCCTACTGCCTCTTCCAGCCTGTTGCGGTGCTGCGGATCCCTTCCCCTCTGTACTGCTGTCCTCACTCGGCTTGCTACCTTCCCAGGTTGGGTCAGTAATTTCATCGTCCACCACCTCCTCTTCCAATTCCTCACTCTGCTCATCCTCCTGACTTGTTGACCTAACAACAACCTCACTTATTGATAACTGTGTCTTATCCTCATAATCAACCTCTTGAGACACTAATTGCCGTTGACTTTTTGGCAACTGTGTCTCATCATCATCATCCACCTCGTGAAACACTAATTGCCGTTCCCCACCGCCATCTTCTTCTGACTGTGGATGCTCAAGAGTTTGGGAATCAGGGCACAAGATCTCCTCATGTCCCTCTTCAAGCGGGCTTGGCGAGAGGCCCAAATTAAGGAATGGTGATGAAAATAGCTCCTCGGAATATCCGAGTGTGGGATCACTTGTTTGCAAAGACTCTCTGTGGTGGGAGGAAGGAGGATCAGGGTGAGGATTCTGTTGACCAGACTCTTGGCTACTGAGACTGGACTTTGTGGAAGACAGGCTGGTGCTTAACCGACTGGAAACATTATCTGCTGCAATCTAACCGACTACCTGCTCGCACTGGTCTGACTTCAAACTGGAACATGAAGCTACGTATTGTGGATGAGTGTTTTTCTTTAGCTCTGCCAGCAGGCACAGTTTCACCGCGCCCAGGGCCACGGCCTCTTTGTACTCCATCAGCAGCACGGCCACTTCCCCGTCCTTTACTGCTCGCCTTCATCATATTAAATGGTATATATGCTTGCAAGCATGTCACACATACAGTAGCGCAGTTTTTTAAAGTGTATGCACAAAATAATTACAGTCCATGTTACAGATATTTGGCATGCGGAAACGTTATACAGGAGAGATGCCACAGGTAATGGCGCTGCTGTCACCAGCGGCTAAGAAAAAATGACAGTCAATGTCACTGATATTTGGGATGCGGAAACGTTATACAGGAGAGTAACTACCAGGGGCGTTGCTAGGTTCTCAAAAGATTCGGTGCCCAAGCGTCAATGAATAAGGCCCAGTTCTCTAAGTCGTCCCCCCTCCCCTCACACACTGCATTTTGCGGTACTTGCTATACAGCAGCACATACTTCTCACATCCAGGGCCTCCCAGGTGATGTCTCCTCCAATGTAGATCTTCTCTGTCATCATCTTCTCCATTCGATCCGCAAAAACTTCTCTCAGCCGCCTCGTCTCTGCAGAGTGTGACACACAGACATCTTAACTTCCTCACATTTCTATCATCATCCCCCAACCTGGAGTCCCAACAGTGTTATCCTGCTGCTCGCTGTGCCCCCCAATTCTTCCAGATACTATCCTGAAGAAAAATTTGTGCCCCCATAGTAATACTGCCCCCTACAATGCCCCCAACATGGATATTGCTCCCCAAGAGTGCCCCATTAGTAGAAGAGCCCTTCAGTATTAATACCCTCACAGAGCCCCCAGTACAAATAAGTCCCGCTATTGTTCCCCTGGATTTGCAGTGCCCCCTGTTGTTATATTCCCGCCTCCACCATACAGTCCCATGTAAATAACATCACATCATCTCTCCTGCCCCCTCCAAAATACAATATACAGTCCCATGTAAATAACATCCCTCTCTATCTACAGCCCCCTCCAAAATACAGTCCAATGTAAATAACATCACCTTCTCCCCAGCCCCCTTCAACATACAGTCCCAAGTAAATAATATCACCCCCTCCCCAGACACCTCCAACATGCATTCCCATGTAAACATCACCCCCTCAACATTCAGTTGCATGTAAATAACATCATTCCCCCCCCACCAGCCACCTTCAACATACAGTCTTACGTAAATAACATCGCCCCCTGAACATTCAGTCCCATATAAATAACATCACTCCCTCCCTCAGACCCCTGTAACATTCAGTCTAATGTAAATTGCATCACTCTCTCCCCCAGCCCCCTCCGACATACAATCCCATGTAAATAACATCACTCCCTCTCACAGCCGCCTCCAACATACAGTCCCATGTAAATAACATCCCCCTGCCCCAGCCCCCTCTAACATACAGTCCCATGTAAATAACATAATCCACTACCACAGCCACCTTCAACATACAGTCCCATGTAAATAACAGCACCCTGCCCCAGCCCCCTCCAACATACAGTCCTATATAAATAACATCACTCCCTCCTACAGCCACTATCAACATACAGTCCCATATAAATAACATGACCCCCTCCCCAGCCACCTCCAACACACAGTTCCATGTAAATAATATCGCTCCCTTCAGCCCTTACATACAGTCCCAGTTAAATAACCACAACTCCCTGCATTGCTCTGCCTCTCCCTTCACTTACCTCTCCTGATGTAGCAGACATCACCTCAGCTTCTTCCCCTCTTCACTGCCGCCCACTGAACTAACAGACGGATTAACTATATTATTTTCCCTGTCACGTATGCAGTGCAGGTGTACTTCACGCAATAAATGGGTATATGACGTGCACCTAACTAACAGACAGAATAACTATATTATTTTCCCTGTCATGTATGCAGGGGTGCAGTGGTACTTCACGCAATAAATGGGTTTATGAGGTGCACCTAACTAACAGATGGATTAACTATTATATTTTTGTGTCAGGGGTACAAAGTACAATGTTGCATTGCACCCACAAGAAAAATCGCTGTAGGTCACCCACAGAATTAACATCCAGATTTATGATTAGCTTTCTGTGTCCCTCGCACTAACACTGTCCCTCACTTCAGCTGCCTGCTTTCTGTCCCCTCACTACTGAGAGTTGATGGGCGTTGCTACACGTGATCCAGCTTATATAGAGGCTGGGTCACATGATGCACCGGCCAATCACAGCAATGCCATTAGTAGGCATGGCTGTGATGGCTTCTAAGGGCAAACCTGCAGCCTTTTAAAAAGCTTTATTAAATACCCAAACACCGAACTCGAACCCGAACTTTTCCGGCAAAGTTCGGAATCGGGTCCGGGTAACAAAAATCGTAAAGTTCGGTACACTAGTCATCACGTCACCTCGCAAGATTTCGCACGGTGACATACGCCGTCATTGCACCATCGACTAAAATAATAGATGGCGGAGGTGCAGTAGACATCGCTTATCTAGACTTTAGTAAGGCTTTTGATACTGTCCCACATAGAAGGCTTATCAATAAATTGCAGTCTTTGGGCTTGGACTCCCATATTGTTGAATGGATTAGGCAGTGGCTGAGGGACAGACAACAGAGGGTTGTAGTCAATGGAGTATATTCAGACCATGGTCTTGTTACCAGTGGGGTACCTCAGGGATCTGTTCTGGGACCCATATTGTTTAATATCTTTATCAGCGAAATTGCAGAAGTAAGGTGTGTCTTTTTGCTGATGACACAAAGATTTGTAACAGGGTTGATGTTCCTGGAGGGATACACCAAATGGAAAAGGATTTAGGAAAACTAGAGGAATGGTCAAAAATCTGGCAAATAAAATTTAATGTTGATAAGTGCAAGATAATGCACCTGGGGCATAAAAACCCAAGAGCAGAATATAAAATCAGTGATACAGTCCTAACCTCAGTATCTGAGGAAAGGGATTTAGGAGTCATTATTGCAGAAGACTTAAAGGTAGGCAGACAATGTCATAGAGCAGCAGGAAATGCTAGCAGAATGCTTGGGTGTATAGGGAGAGGCATTACCAGTAGAAAGAGGGAGGTGCTCATGCCGCTCTACAGAGCACTAGTGAGACCTCATTTGGAGTATTGTCCTCAGTACTGGAGACCATATCTCCAGAAGGATATTGATACCTTGGAGAGAGTTCAGAGAAGAGCTACTAAACTAGTACATGGATTGCAGGATAAAACTTACCAGGAAAGATTAAAGGACCTTAAGATGTATAGCTTGGAAGAAAGACGAGACAGAGGGGATATGATAGAGACTTTTAAATACATAAAGGGAATCAACAAGGTAAAAGAGGAGAGAATATTTAAAAGAAGAAAAACTGCTACATAGTTTTAAATTAGAGGGGAAAAGGTTTAAAAGTAATATCAGGAAGTATTACTTTACTGAGAGAGTAGTGGATGCATGGAATAGCCTTCCTGCAGAAGTGGTAGCTGCAAATACAGTGAAGGAGTTTAAGCATGCATGGGATAGGCATAAGGCCATCCTTCATATAAGATAGGGCCAGGGGCTATTCATAGTATTCAGTATATTGGGCAGACTAGATGGGCCAAATAGTTCTTATCTGCCGACACATTCTATGTTTCTATGTTTCTATATACAAAGGAATGTGGTTTGTGATAAATTAATTCATCACAAATCAAATTTCGTAGTGAAATTCACTGAAACAGCCGAATTGAATTTTTCATAACTTTGATCATCACTAATCATGGCTATTTATGTGAAAACCATTCAAATCCCAAAATCCACTGCTCTTTGGAAAGACAGGATCTTCTCCTAATTGGATGCTGCTTAATGCCATTATTGGTGACCACCTCAATCGGGAGATTACAACTTCTGAGCTGTGCAGCGCTATAATACAACTCATGAAGCACTATATAGTGCCATTCTTGTAGTCTTTTGATTTCATACAGGAATCGTGGCAAGTATTCTTTATAGAGTATGGCCACATGGTCATGTTTTCTGATTCAGTTTTGGAAGACAAAATCAGGAGTGAATTCTAAAAAGAGAAGTTGTACCTGTCCTTTATACTTTCTCCCATTTTTTTTTATCTACTCCTGATTTTAACTTCCCAACTTGCATGAGGAAACCTGACCATATGGCCAAACCCATAGGGAGAAAATTTCTATAATCGAACACTTTCTAGAGGCACCATAAGTCATCTGACCAGGGTGTCTGCAGCTCCATAGCGCATGGTGTAGAAACCCTGTGTGTTTCTGTAAGGGTATGACCACATCTAGCATGCCAGCTTTAGATTTTCTACAGTGAAATCAGAAGTGGCAAAATCTGTACCAAACTGTGAAAAATCTGCAGCATTTACCCAATGTATAGTCATACACTAAAGCTACGTACACCTGGTCCTGGTGTGCCATTCCACCATACCACCAATGGACAAAACTGAACACTTCTGTGGAAGCACATGTAAGTCTGGTAATTTTTTTAAAGCAATTTTCCATTAAAGCATACATTTTGTGCATAAAATAATCTGGAATGAATATGGAAAATGTTTGAGATAACTTAGCACAGGTACACAAGAAGGCAACATGCTATACAGTATATATTTGCATTCAGCAGGCTCTGGGCAGATGATGCCAGTACTCTGCACATTTCCATCACTGAAAGCCTAAGAAATCGTAGCAAATCAGCGCATTGCTAAAAGAAACCAGACTAAAAATATTTGAACTACTGACCTGTGAAATCTGCAGAATGTAATCTGGCTAAAGAGGAGCTTAAGGAAAGCAGCAAATGCTGTGCAGGAATTATGCCAACATTTACACTTTACACCACTTGTCAGGATGTTTATTTGTGTATGTTCTTAGTAAATTCAATGTAAGACACTTTCCGACTGTCGGTAAGTGACTGTCACTCGCTGGAATTTATTTCAGAGTGCCGCAAGGTGTTTGATCTGCATGGAACTAATTCCTTACTAAGTAATGAAATAACATTGTACAATGTGCGTTACCAAGGCCTGTGACAACTGACCTATTTAGCTGCAAATTTGTTATAGATTTAATGGAAACTGTTATGTAGAAAGTTTATATTTGTAATTTCTCCATAATGAAGCATGCGATGTAAAACTTGACTCCATATGTTTCTTATCATCTTTCTATCATTTTCAGAAATTGTATGTACAATACTGTTAAGGCAGTTTCTGCTTTCGGAAAAGATTTCTAAGAATGAATATTCAAAAATAACCTTCCCTAGCAGCCCTTCACTGGTTTCTATAGGTAAGAGCTGTGGCCCCCAGCAGGAAGTGGGGGGGATGGGGCAGCATGCCATTTGTGCAGCATGTGTAGTGGGTAAGGGGGCCCACTGTGCATGGATTATTACAGGGACATGGGGTTGGTTATTTGAGAGCAGAGGGCCCTCTTCTGTCTTTGTCTACTCATCATGCACAGGCCACATATATGTAGTAGTAACATGGTGTCCTATTTAATTCCATCACCATTAGGGTACCTGCGCTAGTGTTTTAGTACCGGATCTCTTGTGTCCTTGACCATTCCTAGCCAACCGTAAACCATTCTTCAAGTTTTTTGGCTACCCCTGTATTCCTGTGTTCTTGTGACATGTGTATAACCGGAGAAGACTCCCTTTTGCATGCCAACTTGGTACCACAATGTATCTGCCGGCTTTACCAAGATTGTCCAAGACCATTATTCAGTACCTTTACTGCTTTCCAGCGTGGTGTCCCCCATTTATCATCATGCATTGCTCAGTTGTTGTTCCTCATACTCTAGTAACATCAGAAACTTTTGCTTTCTGTCTAGGTTCTGAAGCCAGCTAGTTTTACATGAAAAATAAGTCTTCTTCACATGAGCTGACCATTGGGACAAGGAGCATTCTGAGGAATGCTTGTTCCCTATAGCTGCTGTTTGCAAAGTTGTCGCCGCAAATGAACATTCATTGAGTGAAAATCGTTGATGCGGCACTCAAAAATCAATGCTTTTGGTCAGCAGATCTTTCTGTATGAATAGGAATTTTGTGCACAAAACCAATGATTCTCTATTAGGACAAGCAACTGCAGTGATTCCCCATCCCCATACCGAGGAGATTATTGCTGAATGTAAATGCTGATGTCACCTCCACTCACAGTCAGGCAATTACCAGGAATTAATAGTTTGTTCCTGACAATTGCCTGGTCAGTCAGCCTGTGTAAAGGACCTTAACACAACCAATCACCTTGTTGCATAAGGAGATGCTTTAGAGAGGAAGCCAATGTACTTAGGTAAAGACATTTGGGGGAATGTATGATAGATTGGAATTTTAGCCCTTTCTTTGATATCCCCCGTGCTACTAGAGGATGTCACTAATATATGACAAGGTGCACAGTCCGAGCTGCTGTAGATTTCAGTCTTCTTTTACGCCAGACAACAATGCATTGGTGATATACAAGTGTGTAAATGTACTCCATGAAAATACGAAAAAATGAGTGCCTTTCTAAACACTTCTTTGCTTTGTAGTCTTCAATTTTAAGGTCTAATTCAACTACTAGCTAGATTTTGTGTAATTACATAATACAGAGCCAATAGCAAGGAAATCTTTTGAGGGTCTGCTCACTTCTTCAAGTCTATCTATGTAGGATAGACAATAATTGTTTAGAGCTGGAAACAACATATATAAGTTTTGTTTCCTATTTTAATTAAACTTACAGATGGCATATGCGGAATCATTACAACATGGTCCAAGAAAGATGAAGGATGGTGAGGCATCATTGAAAGATAGTAAGATAGTTTGTAAGGAGGAAAAAGGACATCCGTCCATCCAGTCCATACTTGTTATCCTGCAGGTTGATCCAGAGGAAGGAAAACCCATGAAGTAGAAGCCAATTTTCTTAATTTTAGGACCAACAATTAGAATAACTCCTTGGATCAACAACCTCTCCAGAATTTTTGTAAATATAGCCTGTAATATTATTACACTCCAGAAACACATCCAGTGTTTTAGTGAACTCACCATCACCACCTCCTCAGGCAGAGAGTTCCATAGTCTCACTGCTCTTACCGTAAAGAATCCTCTTCTATGTTTGTGTACAAACCTTCTTTCCTCCAGACGCAGAGGATGTCCCCTCCTCACAGTCACAGTCCTGGTGATAAATAGATGATGGGAGAGATCTCTGTACTGACCCCTGATATACACTGCTCAAAAAAATAAAGGGAACACAAAAATAACACATCCTAGATCTGAATTAATTAAATATTCTTCTGAAATACTTTGTTCTTTACATAGTTGAATGTGCTGACAACAAAATCACACAAAAAAAAAATGGAAATCTAATTTTTTAACCCATGGAGGTCTGGATTTGGAGTCACACTCAAAATGAAAGTGGAAAAACACACTACAGGCTGATCCAACTTTGATGTAATGTCCTTAAAACAAGTCAAAATGAGGCTCAGTAGTGTGTGTGGCCTCCACGTGCCTGTATGACCTCCCTACAACGCCTGTGCATGCTCCTGATGAGGTGGCGACGGTCTCCTGAGGGATCTCCTCCCAGACCTTGACTAAAGCATCTGCCAACTCCTGGACAGTCTGTGGTGCAACGTGACGTTGGTGGATAGAGCGAGACATGATGTTCCAGATGTGCTCAATTGGATTCAGGTCTGGGGAACGGGCGGGCCAGTCCATAGCATCAATGCCTTCGTCTTGCAGGAACTGCTGACACACTCCAGCCACATGAGGTCTATCATTGTCTTGCATTAGGAGGAACCCAGGGCCAACCGCACCAGCATATGGTCTCACAAGGGGTCTGAGGATCTCATCTCGGTACCTAATGGCAGTCCGGCTACTTCTGGCGAGCACATGGCGGGCTGTGCAGCCCTCCAAAGAAATGCCACCCCACACCATTACTGACCCAATGCCAAACCGGTCATGCTGGAGGATGTTGCAGGCAGCAGAACTTTCTCCACGGCATCTCCAGACTCTGTCACATCTGTCACGTGCTCAGTGTGAACCTGCTTTCATCTGTGAAGAGCACAGGGCGCCAGTGGCGAATTTGCCAATCTTGGTGTTCTCTGGCAAATGCCAAACGTCCTGCACGGTGTTGGGCTGCAAGCACAACCCCCACCTGTGGACGTCAGGCCCTCATATCACCCTCATGGAGTCTGTTTCTGACCGTTTGAGCAGACACATGCACATTTGTGGCCTGCTGGAGGTCATTTTGCAGGGCTCTGGCAGTGCTCCTCCTGTTCCTCCTTGCACAAAGGCGGAGGTAGCCGTCCTGCTGCTGGGTTGTTGCCCTCCTACGGCCTCCTCCACATCTCCTGATGTACTGGCCTGTCTCCTGGTAGCGCCTCCATGCTCTGGACACTACGCTGACAGACACAGCAAACCTTCTTGCCACAGCTCGCATTGATGTGCCATCCTGGATAAGCTGCACTACCTGAGCCACTTGTGTGGGTTGTAGACTCCGTCTCATGCTACCACTAGAGTGAAAGCACCGCCAGCATTCAAAAGTGACCAAAACATCAGCCAGGAAGCATAGGAACTGAGAAGTGGTCTGTGGTTACCACCTGCAGAACCACTCCTTTATTGGGGGTGTCTTGCTAATTGCCTATAATTTCCACCTGTTGTCTATTCCATTTGCACAACAGCATGTGAAATTGATTGTCACTCAGTGTTGCTTCCTAAGTGGACAGTTTGATTTCACAGAAGTGTGATTGACTTGGAGTTAAATTGTGTGTTCCCTTTATTTTTTTGAGCAGTGTATTTATACATAGTTATTAGATCTCCCCTCAGTCGTCTTTTTTAAAGTGAATAACCCTCATTTTGATAATCTTTTTGGGTCATGTAGTCCACCCATTCCAGTTATTACTTTAGTTGTCCTTTTCTGAACCCTCTCCAGCTCTGCTATGTTTGCTTTGTTCACAGGAGCCCAGAACAGTACTCCATGTGTGGTCTGACTAGTGATTTGTTAAGTGGCAGGGCTATGTTCTCATTACATGCATCTATGTCCCCTTTGATGCATCCAAAAATCGAATTAACCTTGGTAGCAGCTGCCTGATACTAACTTATTACTATCTACTAAAATTCATAAGTCCACTTCCATGTCAGTGTTACCCATTGTTTTACCATTTAGTATGTACGGATGACTTGCATTATTCCTTCCCATGTGCAGGCCTGTCGCTAACAGACAGGCAAAACAAGCAATTGCTTGGGGCCCCGAGCTGGCCCGGGGCCAAGCAGAGCCGGTGCTTGTTTTGCTTCCTTTAAGGCTGCAGCCGCCTGAGCGCTCTATAGAGAGCCTCAGGCGGCTGCAGCACTCCTGGTTACCTCCCGAGTTCCTCCTCTGCTGACTGCTGCTCTGTAGCGTGGCCGAGCTCTTCTCCTCTACCTCCTGGCTGTCACTCAGTCCGGCCGGGTACCGCGCGGTACAGGAACAGGGGATTCAGTTTCCTGTTCCCGGCCGGACTGACAGGAAGTGTACACTGAGTGCTCACTTCCTTTTAGTCCAGCCGCGGCCGGGAACAGGAAACTGAATCTCCTGACCTGTACCACGCGGTTCCCAGCCGCACTGAGTGACAGCCAGGACTGGAGGTAGAGAGCGAGTAGCTGGGCCACGCTACAGGGTCCAGGGAAGGAGCCGGAGGACTGAATTAACTTAGGAACTTATCTAAGGTAGGGTAGGGAGTAAAAAAAAAAAAAAATCTATCTATCTATCCAGATCCCTCGGCAGCAGTATACTGTCCTCTTTTGTGTTGTTAATTACTTTACAAAGTTTAGTGTTGTCTGGAAAAATTGATATTTTACTATGCAATCCTTCTACAAGACCATTAATAAATATATTGAAGAGAATAGGGCCCAATACTGACCCCACATCAAAATGACTACATTCAGTTCTCTTATTGATACTATGTAACAATTTGGATATTTGTATTCTTTTAAAATGTTGGTGTTAAGATTTACATAAAGTACATCAAACTTCAGTCCTAAATTCTGAATCTTACTATCAATTTTAAAGAGTTTCAGATTTCTATGTCACATCTTCTCCACATTGTATCCTTAAGAAATACTTAAAAATGAGACATTCAGACATTTGCTGTAGATACAAAAATACATTAAATAATCCTTATATGAACTGAGGGTTGGACTACTATATAAAAGTAATGATGGCACAGTTAAAATTGGCACCACAACTTAATAAATGATACAGATTAGCCGATGTTTGGGGTCTAGAGTTAATAACTTATCCCTGTGTTTCCCAGATGTTCTACTAGATATGTTCTGCTACTGATTGAAGTTATTAAACTTAAAGGGTTACACCCATCTTAGACATTGGTAGCATATTACTAGGATATGCCACCAATGTCAGATAGGTCCAGGTCCTACCTCTGGGACCTGCTCCTATCCCCAGAATGGGGCCCTCGATCTGAAGTTGAGCACACCACACATGCACAGCATGTTCTCCATTCATTGCTACTATAGTTCCGGAACCAGAAGCGTGCTTGGCTGTTTTCAGAATTCTCATGGCAGCGAATGGAGAATGCACTGCACATTTATGGCCACCACTTGCGTGGTACACTTTCTTCCTGGAGACAGGAGTGGGTCCCAGAGGTGGGGCCCACACCTATCTGACATTGGTGGCGTATCCTAGAGATATGACACCAATGTCTGAGATGAAGAAACCCCTTTAAGTCACTGTCATGTTTCTGGAACCATTCCAATATTCACAATTGTGGCACAGGTCACTGCTAAAAGTACATTTATAGATGGATAGAGTTCACCAAGATCACCCAATCAATGAACTCTAGATATTGTAAAGTATCTACAGATTTCCATATGTCACTTCTTCTCCACAGTGTAGAAAGGAGAAATTATTAGAAAGGAGACATACTTAACCTTCAAATAAAGCCAAGCTTTAAACTTTCCAACTAAAGCATACTTTTCCATACTTAATCAAACATTGGCTGTAGAAGCAATACATTGAAGAATCCTTATATGAACTGGGGGTTAGATTTAAGCGTGATGCTGGTATTGTTACCAGTGCATCCAATTCTCAATAAATGTTACAGAATAGCTGATGTTGGGAGTCTACAGTTAATAGGCTGCCCCTTTCTGTCCCATATGTTCTACTGGGTAAAGATCTCCTGATTGAAGAAGCCACTCTATTAAACTCAAGTCACTGTCAAGCATATGGAACCATGCCAATATTCACATATTCTTGTGGCACAGATCAGTGACATACTAAAAACACATTCATTTTCCCCATTTTTATTTTATGCAATACACAAGAAATAAAAATTAACAGTTTACATTCCATGTGATCACTTAACTTTTTTTTACCCCTAACAGAACACCAACCCGTCTTCCACCTCCCTGCAGGAAAAAAAGAATGGAATAAAAATAAAATTAAAAATACTCCTCCTAATCTCTTAATCATCTGCATTTGCTACCCATGGAGCTCGATCCTACCATTAATTCTTATAATCATTAACCACATCCACCAAACCTTTTCATGTGGCTTGGGCTCTTTTTGAATACATTACATAATCTACCGTATATGGTGTTACTAAAGCTGCATCAAGGGTAGACTTTTTTCCTTCCAATTTAAACTTATTAATTCTCTAGCATCATCAGCCCTTTGAGTATATTCTTCAGGCTCATCTTTAACTCTTCAAGTGCCATTTTACTTCTCCATACACAATTTATTAAATGTTTTGGCACCTTCACTTTGAATGACAGGACAGTAAGGCCCTGGACTGTAACCAACCACTGTCCCTACCTATTTGCAGTACAAGCCCTAGATGGCTAGAATGCAACTGGTGATGGTCCCTAGATACAAACAACACAGACAAACAAGCACAATACCAAAATCAGAAATGGGTGAGAACCAGACAGGCTATGCAGTACCAGAATGGGAGATGGAGAGTGGTCAGAAGACAAGCCAAGATTAGAAACACAGGATATGAATAAGCGACACAGGAACAAGCAACCTAGCTAGTAAGCCAAACTATACTATCAATAGCAATGGTGTACAGCCAATAAGAGATTAAGATCGAATGTCGAGTCCCTGGATCAGTACCTGACTTGGCGCTCCATTAGTCAGAAACACTAGTACGCAGTAATTGAGCAGCTGAGCGAATCATTCCACTGCTAATCTCCCCCAGCACATGCTCACTGTAGGGAGAAAAAGAGCATTGCATCTTGTACTAAGGATGCGGTCGCGTCACCAGGGAGCGTGGCTCAGCATGAAGAGATCCAGATTCCAGGATGCATGTCTCCATTGAGGCCCAGTCCAATGACTCCTCAAAAATAGCGTAATACGGAGAAGATGAAGACAGCATCCAATAATGAAGTGATGAGATTTTTATTCCATTGTAGTGGTTATACAGTTGCAAGAAAAAGTATGTGAACCCTTTGGAATGATATGGATTTCTGCACAAATTGGTCATAAAATGTGATCTGATCTTCATCTAAGTCACAACAATAGACAATCACAGTCTGCTTAAACTAATAACACACAAAGAATTAAATGTTACCATGTTTTTATTGAACACACCATGTAAACATTCACAGTGCAGGTGGAATAAGTATGTGAACCCTTGGATTTAATAACTGGTTGAACCTCCTTTGGCAGCAATAACTTCAACCAAACGTTTCCTGTAGTTGCAGATCAGACATGCACAACGGTCAGGAGTAATTCTTGACCATTCCTCTTTACAGAACTGTTTCAGTTCAGCAATATTCTTGGGATGTCTGGTGTGAATCGCTTTCTTGAGGTCATGCCACAGCATCTCAATCGGGTTGAGGTCAGGACTCTGACTGGGCCACTCCAGAAGGCGTATTTTCTTCTGTTTAAGCCATTCTCTTGTTGATTTACTTCTATGCTTTGGGTCGTTGTCCTGTTGCAACACCAATCTTCTGTTGAGCTTCAGCTGGTGGACAGATGGCCTTAAGTTCTCCTGCAAAATGTCTTGATAAACTTGGGAATTCATTTTTCCTTCGATGATAGCAATCTGTCCAGGCCCTGACGCAGCAAAGCTGCCCCAAACCATGATGCCCCCACCACCATACTTCACAGTTGGGATGAGGTTTTGATATTGGTGCCTCTTTTCTCCACACATAGTGGTGTGTGTTTCTTCCAAACAACTCAACTTTGGTTTCATCTGTCCACAGAATATTTTGCCAGTACTGCTGTGGAACATCCAGGTGCTCTTGTGCAAACAGTAAACGTGCAGCAATGTTTTTTTTGGACAGCAGTGGCTTCCTCTGTGGTATCCTCCCATGAAATCCATTCTTGTTTAGTGTTTTACGTATCGTAGATTCGCTAACAGGGATGTTAGCATATTCCAGAGACTTGTGTAAGTCTTTAGCTGACACTCTAGGATTCTTCTTCACCTCATTGAGCAGTCTGTGCTGTGCTCTTGCAGTCATCTTTACAGGACGGCCACTCCTAGGGAGAGTAGCAGCAGTGCTGAACTTTCTCCATTTATAGGCAATTTGTCTTACCGTGGACTGATGAACAGAAAGACTTTTGTAGATACTTTTATAACCCTTTCCAGCTTTATGCAAGTCAACAATTCTTAATCGTAGGTATTCTGAGAGCTCTTTTGTGCGAGGCATCATTCACTTCAGGCAATGCTTCTTGTAAAAAGCAAACCCAGAACTGGTGTGTGTTTTTTATAGGGCAGGGCAGCTGTAACCAACACCTCCAATCTCATCTCATTGTTTGGACTCCAGTTGGCTGACACCTCATTCCAATTAGCTCTTGGGGATGTCATTAGTCTAGGGGTTCACATACTTTTCCCACCTGCACTGTGAATGTTTACATGGTGTGTTCAATAAAAACATGGTAACATTTAATTATTTGTGTGTTATTAGGTAAAGCAGACTGTGATTGTCTATTGTTGTGACTTAGATGAAGATCAGATCACATTTTATGACCAATTTGTGCAGAAATCCATATCATTCCAAAGGGTTCACATACTTTTTCTTGCAACTGTATAAACCCAAATTGATGCGACGTTTCGGCTGTCACTCAGCCTTTATCAAGGTGTCAGCCGAAACATAGCATCAATTTGGGTTTAAGTAACCACTGCAATGGATTAAAAATGTAATCACTTCAATTATTGGATGCTATTTTCATCTTCTCCGTATAACTGTATTAAGATAAGTTTATACTAACTCAAAATATTGTGCCTGTGCCAATTATATTTAGTGCCAAATTTATGGCCGGTATGTAGTGGATTGGTAAATGTGTCTAAATCTGTGATGCTGTCTTTAAAAGTGGTGTTTTTCTTTTCCAGGCATTCCGAAGGAAACATTGCAGTGCAATACACCACAAGATGCTTATTTGTGTTGCAATGCACAACACAACTTCATACTAACATAATTTTAATCCACTTTATAGACCACCATGGAGCATATTATTATGTAGTTTACATATTTCTGAGCCTCACTAGTTTTTAAAATATCTAGAAAAGGGGTCACATCATAAAATGGGTGACATTTCTAAATGTCATTATTTTGGCACAAAGTATTGGTGTAACTGAAAGTAAAAGTGTGTAACATGTCTAGTAAGATGTGGCACATAAATGTGGCACAGCTTCTGCCTATCTTGTGACATTTTAAGGCAGTATTAATAACTCTCACTCAATCTGTTTTGAACTTTGGGAACTTGGCAGAGCAATCAGGGTGCTAGCCATGTGTACATCATTATTTATAGTGAAATGAGTAATTGACATTTTCACTTCAGGATGTATTCTGTTTTTAATGACTACATTTATTTGTTTTGACAATAGGATGTTGAACAATTTTCTAACATACAATATACATGTATTTAAAATTTTGTCTGCAGATATTTATTATATCTGCACAGTATCCTCTCTAAATAAAAAAAAATGATATGGCCCAGTTTAGTCCTGTAAAATGCATCTATGGGAGAGCTGAATAAGACTAAACATGGTGTTAATTATGGGACCCTTACATATGTTATGTGATCTGGATTTCAGTTACCAGTCCAGGTATCTAATAGGTGAATAGTTGCGTATTGAGAAGCAGAAAATAAAGGGGAAGATTTGTCAAAACTGGTGTAATGGAAAACTGGCTAAGGCTACTTTCACACCAGCGTTTTTGCTGGATCCATCATGGATCAGCAAAAACGCTTCAGTTCTGACACTACAACCGCCTGCATCCGGCTTAACATAGCCAAGACGGATCCGTCATGAACTTCATTGAAAATCAATGGGGGATGGATCCGTCTTGCTCTGCACCACATCGCGGACAGAAAAAATGCTGCTTGCAGCATTATTTTGTCCGCGATGGGGACGCAACCAAACGGAACAGAATGCATTCTGGTGCACTCCGTTTCATTCAGTTCAGTTTTGTCCCTATTGACAATGAATGGGGACAAAACTGAAGTGTTTTTCCCCGCTTTTGAGATCCTATGACGGATCTCAATAGGGGAAAGGGAAAGCGCAAATGTGAAAGTAGCCTTAGTTGACCAATCAGATTTCATCTTTCATTTTACCACGCTCATTTAAAAAAATGAAAGGTGAAATTTGATTAGATGCTATGGGTAATTAAGCCAGTTTTTCTTTACACCAGTTTTAATAAATCTCTCACATAGAGTATACACACTACTACAAGCAGCACCTCTTCATTATATCTGTTAGTTTTTGTGTAAAGGCAGATTTCTCTGTGTGTTGTGTTTGTTATTTTTACATTAAACTTTATTAACAACATGACATTACTTAGAGACAGACGACCATTTTACAACATCACCTAAAGACAAGCAACCATGTGAAGACACATAATGCTGTAGTTTCCACCACTAGTCCTATTTAGTTATTATGTGGATGTGTCCTGTGTGCTGACCTACATATAAGTCATGTAAAACTGATGCTTACCGAATGTCCGGGATTATATGATGTGAAAAGTGTCACTTGACTGATGCATGTTTCAGTTAGGCCATGGAATATTTACATAGGACTGATATTTGGGCTATGCCACTCTACTGTTCATATAGGGGTCAACTGCCTGATAATAAGAAAATGTATGTATGCAGAATTTTAAATGCACATACATTAGAAAATTTATTTCCTATTACAGAAACAATTAAAAAAACAAAACAGGAATAGCCCTTTAAGTAGAAAATGGACACGGAACTTCTTTCCTCCTGCTAGAGTGATGAGACACGACTATTGATCAGTTCATATTTGATCAGTAAAATCCAATGCTAGCACATGAGCACCACAGTTGTATGGTATAGTTGTTGAATGGCTCTATAGTATCAGTATAAACTCTGCAATGAAGTTTTATTTCTGTCAAATATCTTGTACAAATGATACTTTCACTATAGTACTATTCACGGATTTTATTATCCAGACCATAGTATTTACTGCATAGGTAAACCAGCTACTTGAAAGATTGCGATAAAGAGACATTTATGAAAAACCTTGTGAGTTCTTTCCTCAACTAAATCACCCAATTTCAATTCCTGCGACTTGCACAATAGTTAATAGGAGCTCATTTAAAATCATGGAGATAGGCTGAGCACAGTTACCACCAGATAAGTAGGACAATCCTTTGGAAATAATGTCTGGGAAAGCGTTGGGTTCAATATGACACAAACCCACAAATCATTTATTCCCCCCAGACTCGGGAACATTAGTGTAATGCAGAAAATGCACAAGGGGTCAGGCACGGCAAAATGCTGCTAATATAGAAACGTAATAAAGTCTAATTCAAGAAAAGAGCCTGAGGAAGATGAACCATGCATAGAAGCACAAAGAGATACATGTGTATCGAACATGTGTAACCTTCACACACGCCTCTTATAAATCATTGGGTTGAAATGGACAAGCCATTAATCACTGCTCTCAAATACGGACTTTGATTTATGACTTCTCATGTCAATCATTGTGCAATATTGTACTCTCACATCTGAGTGGAGAGAAAAAAAACACGAAGCAAATAATTATACAATCCCAAGTTTAGCATGTGTGATTTCTAAAGGCGGCTTTGTGTTATTGAAATCTCATTATATTATCTATCTAGGAAAGTTTAAGATTAAACAAAGAAACCAACACCAGAAAACACTACACTGAGTATAAAATTGCTTTGTGGAGATGTAAGGAAGTTAAATGTTCCTTTCAGATCTGCTAAGTATCTTATACTCTAGTATTGGTGACGTCATGAAAAGCTTAGATTATATAGAAACAAAACTCCAAAGATTGTTTCAAGTAAAGCCACCACAGCAAATGTTTGGAAGTCAGTAGGACAATGACATGATGTGATGGTCATCTTATAAAAACTAATACCTACAGTGGTTTTATGTATGATTAGATCCTATTCAAAATACAGAGAATGAGGACAGTATATTGTTTCATTGGAGTTCTTCAACGTCTCAAGCATTTAGATAGATGTACAAAAGCTTTTCCACTGTTTATAATGGTAGAATAACACCTTGCTTTAATTAAAATATCTATCTAAAAATTACTTATATTTGTATTATGAATATTTATATAATTTAGTACTTTCATGCTAGGAGAACTAGTCAAATGTCGAGTAATTCAATAGAATACATGGTCCTATAATAGACAACATGGAAAGAAAGGCAGCACACAGAAAAATATCCAATATTGTTGCTGCATCCAGTGTTTCGGCTACATCAGCTTTTAAATGATACATAGGGGGAAGCAGGACCTTTCCTTATCAGTTGTGTGCCACCTTATTCCCAGTTATTGATAGTATACTGCTCGATCTCAATTCATCCTATAATATAGGAACAAGACTTCCTATTAGATTTTGTATTAAATGGATAACTTTAATTAGACTGGATTCATATTTATAAAATTAATACACATTTGTATATGATTGGGAAAAAGTACTAAATATTAATAAAACTGCCAAAAAGTTTGCATATATAAGTTCTCACAGCTGACAATGCATATCAGAGCAAAAACTAAGCCATGAGAAGGAAAGAACTGTCCGTAGAGCTGAGACATGATTGTGTGCAGGCAAAGATCTGGAGAAGGGGACATAAGCAATCCTGCTGCTCTGAATGTTCCCAAGAGCACATTGACCACCATAATTTTTAAATGGAAGGTGTTTGGAACAACCAGGACTCCACCAAACTAAGTAATTGGGGAGAAGTGCCTTGGTAAGAGAGGTAACCAAAAACCCAATGGTCACTCTGGCTCAGCTCAATAGATCCTCTGTACAGATGTGAGAAGTGGACAGAAAGAAGCCTCTCCTCAAGAAAAGACACTTAAAAGCCCATGTGGAGTTTGAAAAAAGCACCTACAGGATTATCTGCTCTGATAAAACCAATATTGAACTTTTTTGTCTCCATTCTAAAGGTCATGTTTGGAGGAAACCAGGCACTGCTCTTCACCTGCCCCATACCCACAGTGAGGTATGGTGGTGGCAGCATCATGCTGTGGGGGTGTTTTTCAGTGGTTGGACAGAAAGACCGGTCAGGGTTTAGGGAAAGCAAATGGCACAAGGTACAGAGATATTTTTAATAAAAACTTGATCAAGCGTGCTCTGGACCTCAGATTGTGCCAAAGGTCCACCTTCCAACAAGACAATGACCCTAAGCACACAACTAAGACAACATAGGAGTGGCTTAAGAAAAACTCTGTGAATTTCCTTGAGTGGTCCAGCCAGAGCCCTTACTTGAACCCAATTGAACATCTTTGGAGTAACCAACAGTCCTCATCCAACCTCACAGAGCTTGAGAAAAATGGCAAAGTCCCCAAAACTAGGTGTTTAAACCTTGTGGCATTATACCAAAGAAGACTGGAGTCTTTAATCGCTGCCAAAGGTGCCTCAAATAAGTAGTTAGTAAAGAGTCGGAATACTTATGTCAATGAATATTTTAGTTTTTCCTTTTTAATAAATTAGCAAAGATTTTAAACATTTTTTTCACTTTGTTATTATGGGATATTGCATGAAGAATGATGCTTAAAAACTTTTATTTTATTTTTTATTTAATGTAACAAAATGTGAAAAAAGTGAAAGGATCCGAAGACTTTCCAAATGCATTGTAAGTTTGTGGGAAAAGACTTAGTAAAGCTTGTAATTTATTTATTTAAAAGGGGTTGTCCTTGCTGTTTTTAAGGTGAAAAGCGACTAAGCGCAAACCACAGGTGGCCAGGCTTACAGAAACTGCTGAATGGGCAGATTGCAGTAAATGGGAGCTATGTAGACAGCATAGTAAAACACGTTATGATGCTTCTGTAACTTTTGAGTTATGAAAGCACCATAGCTTCCCTTTAATTTCTGCTCTTTAAATGTGGCATCTGGGGGGGGGGGGGGGTCACGATCGCCGTTCCCTGTCATTGCGCCCTCTACATACAATGGAATGAGATTTGTGATAAAGTAATTTATAACAAATCGAATTTCTTTGCGAAATTCGGTAAAACAGATGAATCAAATTTTGGACAACTTTGCTCATTTCTACTTCTGAGTCTAGCAGGTGACCACTCAGTGACTGACAGGCTTCCATGTTTGACTGTGCATATAGAAATATTCAGTCACTGAGTAGGACCTTTGATTGGATTCTTACACATAGAAATAGTGGAGGCTTTAAATTAATAAATAACACATTTTACTGAATCTTTTAAACAAAATTACATAGCAATCTGCTCAGCTCCTCCTGCTCTATACCATGCTGTCTACAGATCAGATACCATGTACAATGTGACAGGTTCCCAGTGAAAATATACATGTAATGTTTTTCAGAATATGTATATATGAAAGCACTGTGTATAAAGATCCATGATCAAGAATATAAAATGGGTTTAGGACACAGCGGTAAACACTCATTATGATAATTGTGCAGCATAATCTATGGTAAAATGCAGCTGCATGGAAACAACACAATTAATTACATAATTGTTCAGGTTGCTTTGCATTAATCTTTAAGGATGTGCCCCTAAAACCCCCCCCAAAAAAACAGTTCTTTAAGGATTGAGTTATACACCCCTCTTTAACATGTATGATATCCATAGACTATAACGAAACAGCTCCCCTAGTGGTCATAGATGAGATGAGGCATTATGGAATGATTAGGATACAAAGCGGGTTCACCCATGAGAACATTCAACTAGAGTTTCATCTCTACATAGGTTTCAGTAGTTAAAGAAGCATTACAGAGATAACAAGAGAAGCGTGACAATGTACATCCCAGGAAAAATAAATGTATATTTTTTTAAAAGAAGAAAAAAATATATAAAATATCCGTACAGAAGATGTCATTAATAAACTCCACCATTTTTTGCACTTCAAATTTGCAGGCACCTCTTTCCTTTGTAATTTGATGGAATGACCTTCAGCTATAACAGAAGATCTGTCTGAAGCTTAAAAAGCGCCCGTTCGATCTTAGCTGATGATTTGCTGAGAGTCACGAAAGCTGGGGGAAGTTGTGAAGATAATAAACAGCTTTTGACCCTGGTGCCAAATTCAGAATAACCGAGATGTGTCAGTATCGTTTTATTTCAGCATTTAGAAGAAATCTCTCAGTATTATAAGGAATGCATGCTTCCAGTCAAGTTATACATATTTCCCTTATACTTTTTAGATTCCTCTAAGCAATAGTTATTTGCTCAGAAATATATAACTCAAGGTCACTTAGTTCCCCTCAGCTGAGAGGGTGGTGTGCACAGGAAGAAAGCTCAAGATGTGTGTGCGAGATGCAAAAACAATATATTGCTTCAAAGTTTTGTAGGTATTTTTTTTTTATTCAAATCCCCTTTATGTAAACTTTAGCATGAAGGCAGTTAGACTGTGGAAACATTTAAGGGAAATACAAACATTTTATAGCATCATAAAAATAAAATATGTAGGAAAGAAAAAAAATGAAGCATGAAAAATGGACCTTTCGTGATGGTGGCATACACATCAAATGGTGAAGTGGTGATCTGGTGAATTACTGGTACTGTATTTATCATCAAATCCGCTCTGATGTGACTGGTAGGAAGTAAGGAAAGTAGTTAATCTAATAGAAACAAATAAAGCAGTCAAAGAGAAAAAAAATAAAACAAGCATTTTCTCCATGGTTGCAAAGACATTAAAAGAAGACATTTTCCAATTAACTACTTTCCTTTTCAACACACAATCCCTTTGTATGTTCATACAAAGGCAGCAATGGTATATATCTACACACAGACGTGTATTTGCCTTTGTTCGCTTCTGTTGGGATACATTAAATAAGAGTTTAACAAAGTATCTGGTTTTTGGCAATATCTCAGTAATAATGGCTGCAGGCGGCTGAACTGGCAAAAACTTTTTGCTCCTGCAGTAGAGAACATGGATTTACAAGTCATTCGAAATGTGGATCTCTCTCCAGGACCTTGCAGTTTGTATCATCTAGGCGTTCGCACATGGGAGAGCCTATATTATAATGGTTTGGGTAAGAGATAGACCGCTTTCTTAGAGAGCAGCGAATATATAGCATTATAGGGATGTTCATTATTTAAAGAAAACAATCTAACACATTTAACACAAAAATACCATTAACATGTCAAGATCCTGCTACTCTAAACACAAATGTGTGATACAAAATGGCATCAAGGACTATTTGCGTGTAGCATTGTTAATATGACACTGGGCAGCACTGTTCTTCACCAGGTGGCCCTAAGTCAAGTAAGATCGGACCCAGGTAAGCCACTTTACTCTGTCTACCCTCAGTTTTACCTTGTCTGAGATCACATTTTCGAAAAATGTATCTGGAAAGATCTGGGTCATTTATTAAATCAGATATGTCAGTTTTCAGACATAAAAATGTTGCAAATCTTGGCAACTATGACATTTCCATGGCGACTGCAACATGTTTGTGACATTTCTTGATCCTCGCCACTTTTCAAAGTAATCGATGTTTAAGAGCTAAAAGTGAGATTAGACCTGGATTATGGCTCATTTACTAGGTGCAACTTTTGCAAAAAGCTGTAAAAAAGTCACAACCCATTTCAGGCAACCCCCAGGTCTACTTGTACACCTAAAGGTATAAACCACATTACACTCACACCAGATATATTATTAAGGTTCACCAGTTCATACATTTGGTACAGACACATAAAGCAAAGCCAGACTTAAAACTGCCATAAAAACAGCCTTAGAGGATAACTGACCCCAATAATATTTCTAGCAATGAGGGGAATAACCTCAAATTATAGAAAATGCCATTGGATGTCCTATAGAAGACTTGTTTTAAGACTTGTGAGTTGGATTGTGGCTTCTGGATAGCACATATAAACTTAGTCAAATCTATGACTTTTGAGTATAATAATAAGTAATGTCAATTATTACACTGACTGGTTGTCAGTTATCTAAGACCAGGATTTTACGCTGGTATTTTATACCCCCTACACTGTTGGAGGTGCAGGACTCTTCATAAGTAGATGCATCTTTTATCAATTTGACTGGAGTAGGTTTCAAATGTCAAAATTTCGTTGCATGGGCGTTAAAAATGATCCCACTGTGACCAATTTTGGGTCATAAGTTTCCGTTTAAGATCTTGCCAGTTGAGGACTGCTGAGAATTGTAGACATTATTTCATGTGGACTGAGGATGTATTTAAGTATTGGGTGTGATGGTTTCAATGTCAAGAGATTTTGTCATCTAGTTAAAAAAAATGCCAACCCCAGTCCCCTCCTAGCTATTGTTAGTTTAGCATGAAGCAAGGGTGGGGCAAGACGTCAGTACACAAGGCAGGTGATGCAGAATGTGCCCTTCCACCTTTCACCCCTGAAGTTCAGCATGATAGTTGTTGGAAGAATAATCATTCCTTTAATCTACTGCTACCACATATCTGTAGTAGGGTATCCTGGCTCTTGCAACTCTTCCCCTATCTCCATCCCTCACCTTTTATAGATACAGTTGGTTTAAAATTATTAGATTGGTTGGCTGAATAATAATAACTTAACCTGATTTCTTAAAATGACAGAGGGGATTTATCAGTAGTGTTCTGCGTTTGCCACATTTTATGAATCCAATAAGCTACACCATTTTTTCTAGACCCTTTGCAGAAAGTAAGTGTAAAAAGCCTAAAACCCATTTCTTCCCCATAATGTTTGGAATGAAGTTCCTTTTTATTGCTGCACCCCAGGAGCTGCCTGCTGAAGTGCAACCTACCTGTTAGAGTCAGATCAAAATGAGATGATTTAATTATTTAAAACAATAATTTGTCAGCCCAAGTATAACCGTATTCATTAAGATCTTCATGTCTGACATTATGACACCTCAGAAGGTGAAGTTCCTTCTTGAAACACTGAATAAACTATGCTCACTGATTGCGGGTTAAAAGTCTCATAAGGTTTTTATTCGGGGCAAAAACGGTGTCCCTTGTCTTCATGTAGCATTAGATTCTAAAGTTTGTTTTAAGACTATACCCGACATTTTATTAGATAATATCTATCTATCTATCTATCTATCTATCTATCTCTGTCTTTATCTATCTATCTATCTCTAATCTATCTATCTATCTCTGTCTTTATATATCTAACTAGCTTTCCACCTATCTCTGCGTCTGTTGGTCTATATCTATCTATCTATCTATCTATCTATCTATCGATCTATCTATCTATCTATCTATCTCTATGTTAGGTATCTAATATCTAGCTATCTATTTCTCTATTATATATTTGTATCTTTTATCTAGCAAACATTTTATATTAGACTTCTGGGGAGCTGAAACTTCTCGGGTGAATAGTATTCTATCTATCTGTCTATCATCTATCTATCTATCTATCTATCTATCTCCTATCTATCTATCTATCTATCTATCTATCTATCTATCTATCTATTATCTATCTATCTCCTATCTATCTCCTATCTATCTATATATTATCTATCATCTATCTATCTATCTATCTATCTATCTATCTATCTATCTATCTATCTATCTATCTATCTATCTATCATCTATATATTATCTATCTATCTACAATCTATCTATCTGAATAAAGAAAAAATTCCATGGCACATCCAAAGCGTAAAATCCAAGTAGGAGCTTTATTCACCAGGCATCGACGTTTCGGTCCACTTGCTGGGACCTTTCTCAAGCAGTATCTATCTATCTATCTATCCATCCATCCATCCATCCATCTATCTATCTATCTATCTATCTATCTATCTATCTATCTATCTATCTATGTTAGGTATTTAATATCTAGCTAGCTGTTTCTCTATTATATCTTTGTATCTTTTATCTAGCAATCTCTGTCTATTATATCAACATTAAATGGGTTAATAAGGAACACTTTATATTAGACTTATGGGGAGCCGAAACTTGGGTGTATACTATATTATCTATCTATCATATATCGATTATCTATTTATCTTTCAGCTGACAGATGTTTGAATAGACAAGGCATCAATTTCCTTAGCTAATTTAGTAAAAAGAGATTTGTAGATAATTCTGCATGTAGAAATCTGTTGTATGATTAATGGCATATATGAATGTACAGAGTAATATGTAACAGATTCTATCACTTTTATGCCTTCCTTATCCATTTTACTTTGAATGGAAAAAAAAACATTTACGACCATTTGAGAGGATTCTTTTTCACTTCCAATCTCTTGACTGAGGCTGAGTTCTCCAGTGTAGATGTTCTGAATTCTTTACATTAACTGCTATCCACAAGTCACTTTGGCACTTTTCATACGTACAGACTGATGTTAAATTGTTCAAAGCAGGATAATTTGCGATTTTCTAATTCACCAGCTCTAGAAGACTCTATATCATGGAAAGATCTTACTAAATGTCATATTCCATTACTTCAAGCACATTTGTGAGTGCAAACTGATGACAACATACAAAGCAATAAGCAAAATAATTAAAATAAAAATACAAAGGGAATAAAGTATATTTTTATTCTCAAAAGGCATTATAACACAGCGATTATTCTCTGTGTCCCTTCTATAGAGAACAATGTGCCAGAAAAGCAGCCTTGCTGGATGCTGATGTCAGGAGATCAGCTAGCATTGTATCCTGGCCATTTGCTGTGTCCAGACTCATGTCTTTCTTTTAGATGGTTTGATTGCAGCGGCTGGCATCTACTTTCTATATTCTATGCTTCCACCACTGAAATGGATGTAGCACATTTACCCTGATGCAGTATGTGTGATTAAAAAATTGATAATAGATATGTGATGTATAATTGAAAATTATAATAGATTATAAAACATATATAAATATATTAGAAAACTAGGCTAAATATATTAGAAAAAGATAGATAATAGATTGATATATTAGAAAACAAGAAAGAAGGAAAGAAAGAAAGGACATGGATAGAAATATAGATAGATAGATACATAGTAGATAGATAGTAGATAGATACATACATACATAGTAGATAGATACATAGATAAACAGGTAGTAGATAGGTAGTAGATAGATAGATAGATAGTAGATAGATAGTAGAAAGATAGGTAGGTAGTAGATAGATAGTAGATAAATAGTAGATAGATAGATAGTAGATGGATAGATAGTAGATGGATAGATAGTAGATGGATAGATACATACATAATAGATAGATAGATAGTAGATAGATACAGTAGATAGATAGATAGATAGATAGATAGGAGATAGATAGATAGATGGATAGATAGATAGATGGATAGATAGATAGATAATAGAGAGAGATAGATAGATAATAGATAAATAGTAGATAGATACATAGATAAATAAATAGGTAGTAGATACATAGTAGATAGATAGATAGATACATAGTAGATAGATAGATTAGATAGATAGATAGATAGATTTTTTTTTTCTTGGTAATTTATATTTCCTTTGTATAATAAAGCAATTTTATTTCATATAAATGTTTACAAGGTATTTGATTAACACAGATAAAATATAACAAATGTCATATGTCACAAATTACATGTCAAAATTCTGCTTTGATATATATCTTTTAAATCAAACACATTATACTTTGTTTTTATACAGATTGAAGATACTTAATTTGTGATACATACAAAAAAAACCATATATGATTGACTTGAAATCTCATTAGTATCTAAAAAAAGAAACCTACTAAATTAGAACCTAATTTCCCTCACTTTGCATTGCACACATTGTAGCACATTTAGGTCTTTTTATTTTTGTTTTTCATTTTAAAAAAGATCACCCCATACTTACATAATGCGCACTAGACATTAAAAGAGAATTAGCAAATCAAGCATTAATATTACATTTTGCTGCATTTTTAAAAAGGTTTTCATTCTAAATTTAAATATAAGCCGTATGAGAGGAAAATATAGATATTTTTGACAACATCTGAAAGCCTATCAATTTGACATTGAATGTGGCTTGCAGCAACTGTGCTATATGTATGAAGGAAATCAGAAAACGAACTATCTGCCATCGACGTGTGAAGCCCTTTCTTTGTGTTGATTTAGCCCGCCCTTAAGCTGGCTATTGCATTTCAGATAGATGACAGAGGACTGAATTAACAAGGTTCGAACAGTCCTTACTATGAGCAGTAATCTATAAAACTCTTCAAAGAGCGCTAAGATATCAAGGAGTCTTTTATGCAGCTAACAGTACCCCCCATGTTCCCATGTATTCACACTTAAACACTCCAGCATGGACGAGGCTAGGCAGTCAGCACAGATCACTGCCTGCAACAGCAAAGGTGGAGACTTCCTCTATTTGTCAGTCATTTACAAATTTTGCTATTTTTGGGGGGTTAATGAAGAAACAGTCTTGCCATGAAACCTCGTTTAGACCCTGCCCTCCGAGATGTCATCTTTTAATTGTGCTCCATATGTGCCCCTATGAAAGCGCAGGGCTGAGTCTTGCAGCGTGCTCCAGGTATCTCAGATTAGACTGTCGCTGCGAAAGGCATTGTAATCCTGACAATGTCTACACCCGCTGTGAGGAGTTACATAAAATGGGTCTATCAAGGGCAGCATTCCATCTTTTGTATAGTTTCAGTCTCCACTACAATACATTTCATTAGATGGAAGTTCCTGCTTTGCTTGCGATCTTTCATCTCTTGAATATAATCATCTACAATGGAATGTTTAAAGTGCATGGAAGTGATACCTTAAAAAAATAAAAAAAAATATCTCCAGCTCTCTCTTATTCCAATCTCATGACAAAAATCTTTAAAAGGGGGGGTCAAGCCGGTGCCGTGTAAGAAAGGCATTTTAATGTTCCATTTTTGGGAGCAGGAAGAGAAGGTGACTGGCTGTCTCAAGGCTACAGAATATAATAAGGTGCTTTTTCAATAGGCGGTTTTAAAGCAAGGCCAGAAGATGCTTTTTAGGGCTAACAATACCAGCACTTTAAAAAATATCCAATACACAAACCTCTTTGCAGAAATGATTTCTTTTTGTCATGAAAAATATACTGAAGAAGAAGAATAAAATGACAGAAGTTTAATGGTTCCCTTAAAAAAAATCTCCAGCACTGCACATATTTTAAATGCGATGATATGATGTCAGGGAGGAGGATTGTGATCTTGTTTAGAATATTTCATTATGTAATTCCTACAAATGTTTGGGATTGAGACACAGTAGCCATTATATTATATTTGGTTTCTTTCAGTCTTTTCTCATTTTTACACTGAAGATTTTATATCGCCCGCCCTCCTCCCCCGCGCCATGACATGCAGTTCATCTAGGAAAATCCAGAAAGCAATAGAGCCGTGCAATATTCGTCGGAAGATACCACTGCCGTCTAGGTAGCCAGGAGCACCTTTGAACAATTCGGACTTTTTAGAATTTTGTGTTTCTTCTGGTTAAATAGTTGTCAGCTGGTTCTCACATTCCCGCTTCCACTTCAGACGTACAAATATAGGACAGTCTCCAAAGACCTAGAACTCTTGTCTACGAAGCTTTGTATATTAAAGATGAAAAATAAATGGATTACAAGAGTCTCCATTAAGGAATAGGTTGTGTAGCTTGTTAATAGCTAGTGAAGATTAAAGAACTTTCTTTAAAGGGTTCTTTTCATAAGAAATATCTTGTGTGTTCATGAAAGAACATACTCAGAAATTAAGGAGAACCTACATTTTCTCAGGTGTACTCAGTCAGGCGGCTTTGTAGTATCTGCTTAGGCAAATTATTTTTCGTATTGCCCTTAGGGCTCATGCACACGACCGTATGTATTTGGCGGTCCGCAAAAAACGGATCTGCAAAAAATACGGATGACGTCCGTGGGCATTCCGTATTTTGTGGAACGGAACAGCTGTCCCTTCATAGAACAGTCCTATCCTTGTCTGTAATGCGAACAACAATAGGACATGTTCTATTTTTTTGCGGAACAGAAATACGGACATACGGAAACGGAATGCACATGGAGTAACTTCCGTTTTTTTTGCGGACCCATTGAAATGAATGGTTCCGCATACGGTCCTCAAAAAAAAAGAAAAAAAAAAGGTTTGTGTGCATGAGCTCTTATTGAATAGAATGATCAATATGGTCTGTCTATAGTTTACAATGTAAGGGGTGCTGGCCCTTTAAAAACTTTAACTTTAACTTTAGAATTTCACCATGAATTATTTTAAATAATATTATGAATTATTACTAAGATTTTTTTATTATTATTATTTCTTTTTAAAAAGTCCATAAGCCAAATGGTCTCATATTTTTTTTTTTAACTCTTATACATACAGTACATCAACACTACTCTTGTACTTGCTCTACGGATTCATCAATGTGGGGCCAAGGTTCTCTAGAAGATCTGCCAATTGTGAGTTTCTTCATATTAATGCTTGGGATATGATGTCTTCATACATGGAAAGTACAATTGTCTGAACTGTATGAATTGTATCGATAGATAATAGAAATAATCGAAATATGCAATTACTATGTATAAGGCGTTTTATATATATATATATACTGTACATTTAGCACTGGCTATCATACACAGAACCATGGTAAATCATTCACGGATGAAAGAAAGAGGTTTAAGCTCATTAAAATTATTTTTCTCATTAATTAGAAACATCTGCCTTGTGAAAAGGTGGCCGCAGTTTGTCACAGAGGTAGCAGGGTTTGATAAAAAAATCCCCTTTTGTCGCCATTTGAATGAAAATTTAACCTACTGCAAGCTGAAGTTTTTTGTTTTCTTCAGTCATTTTGTACAGAGTAGCAGTGACTAATGAGTTCAGACACCTTTTTTTTTTCTTTGCAGTGAAAGAGTTAAAAACGTGTGCAATTTCTTCCAAAAGGCAGATGGTATCATCTACTAAAACCAGTGCAGGCTTTAACCTAGCCATACCCCCTATACAGGTCCCTAGGTTCCTAGTTACTATTAGGTTTTAGTAGATTTCATGTTAAGGGAGAAACACGTAGACATGTATGTGACAAGCAATACAGGAGACTACAGGTGCAGCAGTGCTGAGTTTGTCGCTTGGCACTAGTCAATATGACATCATGATAGGCAGTTTTTCATGTATCCTTGTACTAAAGCAATAGCTAAATATCAGATTGGGCTCTGCTACATCTGGGTACTAGAAGTACATCAATCACTACGCAGCAAAGGTCCACTCTGTTTAGGTACAAATGTAATGATATCTCGTGTCAAGCCGCCTCAGGAGTGAACAACTTGGAAGGGGAGTGAGGACAGAGAAGAGCTCCTGACGCAGTGTCAGGTCCGCTCATGGCAACCACACTGGTAGGAGGGCAGGAGACAGATCTAGATCTGAAGCGCCTTGTACAAACAGAGGACTATAGTGACACCTGTCACATGAATAGACAGAGATGCCCTTATCAGTTACAGAAGATCAGTGGCACCTCTGTCATGTCATGGTGACAGGCATGTCACCCATATTTAAATTAACCCACGAGCTGCTGCGCTGAAAAGAACCCCCTGCGTCTGGCTGCAGCTGTTGTACTCTTTAAGGGTCGAGCTGATTCACTATAGGAATAGAAATAAGAAGGAAGGTTGACACTTCCCTCAGTCCATATATGCTCAATGTATATACTGTGTGTCCCAGGATACATCTGGGTGAAACCCCGGTTGCGGTTGCTGTGGGTGAAAGCTCACGCACACAACCGTACGTATTTTGAGATCCGCAAAACACAGATCCACAAAAAATACGGATGACCGTGTGACATCTGTATTGCATCCATTTTTTTTGCAGATCCATTGTAGCAATGCCTATCCTTGTCCGCAAAACGGACAAGAATACTGTGAAACGGACTTGCGGAACATACGGAAACGGAATGTCATTTCCAATTTTTACAGCCCCATTGAAATTAATGGTTCCGCATACGGGCCGCAAAAAAACGGAACGGACACAGACAATAAATACGTTCCTGTGCATGAGGCGTTATGCCATTTTTTCTTTTCTATTCACTATTGTAAACTCCATCCCACAACAATCCAGGTGAAGCCCATGACCTGCTAGGACTTCTGCTGAATAATGATTTCATAGGAACAAACATAAGGCCAGATTCACACAGGGAAGGTGGTGGTGCAGTTAGGAACTGAACAGAATCCCCCCCAAAACTGAGTGAAGTTGCATGTTTGTACATGAAGTTGTCAGCAGTTGTCAGAAGTGGCATAGTAAAATATGGTAGTGTGTGAAGGTGACCCCATAAATTCCCATTCATCAGGCCACCGCACAGGGGGAATCCGAGCAGGTGGGCATTAGGACAGTGTCTGAGGGCCCATGGACATGGCCGGGTCTGCAATACAAATGCAAGTGTTAAATCATTCCAGTGGATCACTGCTATAGAGCTTGGTAAGTGGATGGTAAGGGGTCTGTGAAAGAGGTTCTCCGAGACCAGGAACCAATAGATAGGGGGCTGTTCAGAGCATTCCAGGTCTAGTGCGGAGCTCCCAACTCTGTAGTTACGTGCATGTAGATGGCATGTCACTCTCCCGTTCCAGAAGCGGTGGAGACTCGAGCTTGGAATGCTCTGAGCAGATGAGCATAGCTGCCAGCAGCCCTGAGTTTTCAGGAACTGCCCATCATTTTCAGAGACAGTCCTGGCAAATTTGGGCTGTCCTAGGAAGAGAATGGGCAGGACTTATGTAAGTCCCTGCTCATAAGTGGGCATTGCTAGGAAGGTTCGGAGCATTCTGGGGCTCTGGGCTTACATGCCACAAATTTACCAATAATAGTGTTGGTAAGTATAGGTGAATCTTTTTTAGGCCTCTTGCACACGACGGTATTTTTTTGCGGTCCGCAAAAAACGGATCTGCAGGAAAATACGGATGACATCTGTGTGCATTCCGTATTTTGCGGAACGGAACAGCTGGCCCCTAATAGAACAGTCCTATCCTTGTCCATAATACGGACAAGAATAGGACATGTTCTATTATTTTGCGTAAACGGAATGCACACGGAGTACCTTCCGTTTTTTTGCGGACCTATTTAAATGAATGGACACAGAAAGAAAATAAGTTTGTGGGCAAGAGGCCTTACACTGTGTGCAGGGGTCAGACCATTGCATCCCAGCCTCAAAGAGCCCTTTGGAAAGGGTGGTGCAGTCAGGATATGGATGAGCTTTCCTCAGGATAGGCAATCAATATCAGATTGGTGGGGGTCCGACTCCCGTCAACCCGGTTGATCAACTGGTTGAAGAGTCTATGGCGTATTCAGTGTACCTGCAAGCCGTCTAGCTTGTAGCGGAGGTGTCGTATAATTAACCCTCCTCTCGCTTTCAAGTAAACGGGATGAAAAGCTGTAATCACCCTGCACTACCGCTACAATGTAGATGGCACGCATGTAAACATTGAAGAGCTTGCATGAGGCGGACCCCCGCCAATCTGATACTAATGACCTATCCTGAGGATAGGTGATATCCTGACACTGCACAACCCCTTTAATATCCAGTAGTCCAGAGTCAGAGGTATAATCTGCCGATCTGGGGGGATTTATTAAACTGTCCAAAAGAAAAGCTTTGTACCCTACAGCAGCCAATCACAACACAGCTTTCATTTCTTACAGTGACTGGTTGCTAAGGACAGCAATGCAAAAGGTGAAGTTGGGCCGTCGCCTACAATGTGTCATTTACAATGCTGTTGTCTTCTTATGTGGCAGATAGGCTTTTGGGTCCACCCTGGTAGCAGCTGGTACCTCTGGACCTCCTATAGCTACACCCCTCCTCTCAGTTCACCCCTGCCCCACAACTGTAACATTACTGGTATAACACAGTCTAAACGAGACAGCGACAGGGTGGTCCATGAAAAAGTACCTACCTCCAGCTCTAGTGTGACAAGATGAACGAGCAAGGGAATTTTTTTATTTTTATTATCCACAAGTCACAGAAGATCCTGAAAGTGGTCCCCGTTCACATCTATGCATCTTTGCACACAGATTATGTTGGCTGATATGGCTTGTGATGCTGCGGATAGTGTTTGTGATATTTTCCTTAAGTTCATCCCAGGGATGTGGATGGTTAGCGGACACTTTATGTTTTAAATTTCCCCACAGATAAAAATCACATGTGGATAAGTCTGGGGCACGTGGTGGCCATAACCCCTTGCTCACAGTTCGCTCCTCCATAAAACAGTTTATGAACCCATGTCAGTGAGATCCATGAGGTGCGGCATGTTGTCCCATCTTGCTGGAAAAAAAACATTTTTTTCACTGTTGAAGAGTTGCAAGCAGTATCAGCCAGCGTAATCCAACGTGCCCAAAGATACATAGACGTGGACATCTTTCAGCATCTTTTGTGACTTGTGGGTAATTAAAAAAAATATTAAATCCACTTTCTCGTTCATCTTGTCATACTATCGATGAAGGTGAGCTATTTTTTTGTCGGCCACCCTAGAATAATGCATCAAAGGGGTCATTAATTGTTATATTAAATGTAATCCTGCATGAAACACTACTCTTGTAATTTACTATCTGTTACAAAAATGCTCCAAGTTTGAGATATTCTCTGTACTTAATTATAATGGCGCCACCTGGAGTTTAATCTATAAAGCAATGTGCACGTCCATTACTGCTCAATTCCATCCTTAAACTGCCACCAGTCATATCTACATTTACAAGGTGTTAAAGTTACAGGGAGAGAACTGTCGCACCCCGGATAAAGGACATGTGCCTTGAATTGTGATAAGGAGAGAGCTGCAGCAGAAAGAACACCCCCCCCTCCCGAGAAAAGGCATGCCCCCACCCTGAGCTTGCAGCTTGAAGAGCAACTAGAGAAATGAACAGGTAGAACTCTGGATCCATGTGAGGTACATCGCTGGTTGTAGCTTTGTTAGAAAGGTATTGTCATGTACTATATGATGTTTGATTTTCATTTATTACATCAATCATAACATAACCCCTTTAAGCCAAGTGAGAGTCTTTTGAGTCATCCACTATGGCTCTATACCATGCAGCCCCCTATAGCTTGTCTCTACATAACGGCAGTTTTCATATGTAAATGACTAGTTATTATGATGTTACAAATTCCTGTGTACTAGGGCACAATATTGAGTCAACCAAGCCCCCCCGACTGCATCTCATGATGCCTGTTAATGGTGTGTAATACATTTAATTCAGGCCATTAGTCAGCTCAGTATAGGATGTGTCAAATCAAAGCCAGCACTACATATTATTTTGCCCCAAGCAATGAAATGAATGGCAAATTAGGAGATACAATGATATTCACTTACATGATTTTTCTGCATTGTGCTGGTGTCTTCAGCTTTTCTAAAGATAATATATAGATCCCAAAGGACAAAGGTAAGGAGCAGCCTAAGGGTTCGGCCAACCGTTCAGGTCTTCTGATGTGGTTTTCAAAGCCAAATTCAGAAGACAGTTAGAAACAGAGGAGAAGTCTTATCTGTCCTTAAAGAGCACCTGTCAGCAGGATCAACCCTATTAAAATAGCATACTGCCTGGTAGAATTGATCCTGCTGATTAAAAACAAACCATCTTGTTAAAAACAGTTGCAACATTCCCAAGAAAAAATACTTTTATTCTTCATGCAAACAAAGGCTTCAGTGCATCAAAGGGTATAGCCAGCACTGGATTTTCACAAGATAGATTTAATTTACTTACCAGGATCAACCCTACCAGGTAATATGCCCGATGTAAAAGGGTTGGCCCTGCTGACTGGTCCTCTTTAATACTCTCTCAAATTTTATGATCCACTTCTGAATTTGGCTTCCATAATTTCATCAGGAAACTTGAACATGTACCCTAACTAACGACTGAACAGGTCCACCCAGTAGCTCAGCAGCTTCCACCCTCCTTATTCAATAGTTATCAACTTTCCATTTAAAGGGATGGTCACACACTGTAGAATTTTTTTCAAATGTAATTGTATAAGGGATTTTAATACTTTTAATACGGTCAAGATTCTTGTATCATAATTTTGTGGGTGGATTCCGAAGACTGAGGAACACAAGCTACCCAAAGACATCTAGATGCAATGGACCTTGACTCTAGTGTTTCAGGTCAACTATATGGCAGAAGGAAGCTGTATAAGGGTGGTTCATGTGCTAATGCATAACTACTAGGAACAAACTGAATCTACTCATCACTGGGTGGACTGTAGAGTTGTGAAATGGAACAAACCTAATACATATGTCTACAGATAAGGCCAGGTTCACATCATCGTTTAGCTTTCTGTTCTTCTCATCCACCAGAAGAATAGGAAAAAAACACAGATCTGTTATTTTGAGCATCAGTTATGATCAGTTTGCATCAATTTGTGTGACTTTCATCAGAGATCAGAACTTTTTGCAGAACTTTTTCTCCCGTCAAAAATAACTGATGCAAACTGATCGTAACTGATGCTCAAAATAACAAATCCGATCAGAAGAATGGAAAGCTAACTGGTGATGTGAACCCGGCCTAAGGATCACCACATTTACTTCCCAATCCAAATTGACATGTTTTCAATAAAAACTAGACTTCATATCGCCACATATACTGAGAGAAATGCATCGAACTATTGCTGCTGAACATAAGTAGATGGACAAACTCATAGTTTGATAAATCTGGCATTTCCTGGGCAATCTTATGGACGCAAACATTTAGTTCTAACTTTTCACTAGGAAATTTCTCATGAAGACGTGTTGGGGGGATGGGGGGGATATGTAAATTAATTAGTTGTTATGGTTTGAAATTAGTCAGTCCCTTCGCTGTGGACAGAACTGGCAATACTTGGGCAGGTAGGTGTGACATTTTACTCTCCACTCAAGAGCGCGATCCAGGTGTAAAGTGTGTGATTACTGTGCTAATTGCCTGACAGTCTTTATGCATGTATGTGTGAAAGAGATAAAGAGATATGTTGAGATGTTCAAGATCCTTCAAAGAGCTGGAAACCCGCTATGGGACTTTTTCAGTGCTTATGGTTTGTTTTAGAAAGAACTTTTTATCTTATAAAAAATACAAAATGAAATCTTTGTTGAGAGAACAGCTAACTAATGTTCTTGCCAGTAGTAGATCTTGGCAAAAAGTCTTTAGAAACCTAATCAGATTTGCCTCTCGTCATATCCTTCTTCGAGACTGGGACATGGTACATAATGAGTGGCTACATCAGGGGACTTTACAGCATAGATTATCCAGCTGCTATAACCACTGATGTCGCAAAAAGAGGACCTCAGTAGGTAGTATCCTATAACTTCTGTGAGGTGTCCACCGTAATGTGCAGATTGAATCAGAGATGAGCGCATGGTGCATTACATACTCAGAACCAGCACTTGGAATTGATGATGAGCCCTATTAAGAACGGACGCTGCATTTCAGAACTGATGTCTTCATTAGGCACAGACATATAATATAATAGGGTCTAAGCTGCAGAGTTTGCCAAGGACATAACAATTTACACTTAAAAGCCTAAGGCTAGTTTCACATCTGTGTCTACCTGACCCAGCAGGCCCTTTCTGTAGACGAACAGCCTGCTGGAGTTCACTGCATCCGGCACAGCTGGACAATGCCGTTCACTGCTGGACCCCAATGACCATAATCATATCAGGTGGGGATGAGTGCCAAGATTTGGAGGGCACTTTTCTTGGTAGTCACAGAAAGAAGATCTGGAGTTCACTGCATCCGGCACAGCTGGACAATGCCGTTCACTGCTGGACCCCAATGACCATAATCATATCAGGTGGGGATGAGTGCCAAGATTTGGAGGGCACTTTTCTTGGTAGTCACAGAAAGAAGATCACTGGTAAGCACAAGTTTACCTTTACCTGAAATCCCTATAATTGTGAAGGTGGGATACTGGAGTTAACGCTCAATACATGTAAAGTTAATAGGTTTTCAATTTAGTTAGGCTTTATGGCACCTTCATGATTTTACCTACGTTTTTCAGGTGTTTTCTCTACCATTTTTATAATTTTATAAAGACAAAAACATTGTGTGAAGGAAGATCACTGGTGCAGACAAGCATTTTATATATTTTTTTGTTAAATGGTCATTCCAAGAATTGTTCTTTTTTATCTAATTATTTATCTGTGAAAATCACTTTTAAATTGACTTACATTTCTGACTTTACCTCTGAACCTGGGTATCAGAAATGGTAACCTTCATCTCCTCCGTGAACACTTCATCTCCTCCGTGATTGTGACGTCACCTACATTGTACAACTGGGCACCCCGTATAATGCACACGTCATGGGTTATTCTCATGCCACATACCAGCTTCTGAAAGTTGACTTCATGGAGATGGGAGGTGGCAACATGTGCAAACTTTTTCCCCACTGACACACCCTTTTTCAGTCCTCACCTATTTTGTGTCTTGCCCCTTTTTGAGGAGCACCCCCCCCCCCCCCCTCCCAAGCCACTTTGGCTGCATTCTAATGATGCAATATCCTTTCACCACAAACAGTTACAGAACATGGAGAAATCAGGAGCTGGGGAGATTTATAGCACTTCTTTAGTCTGTGCCCTTCAAATGTCTTTGAACCTGCCGACAGAAGCTTTCTGGGCAGATCCCACTATGATGTATTATTATTATTTTTATGTCTTTGGTGATTTTTTTCTAAATTATAGTATTGCTGAAATTAAAAGAAAAAGCAATTCAAATAACCTCCCTATCATAGGCTGGCTGCAAAGCTGCAAAGCCAAAGAAGCATTATATATATATATATATATATATATATATATATATATACCATATATATATATATATATATATATATATATATATATATATATAATATATCTCTAACCTTCCAAGATCAGTCATAATATGGTGCTAGCTATAAGTACATCAGGGACGTTCCTAGACTTAGCCAATAAATAGACCACAAACTATGCTGTTAGCAGCTGTAGTGATTGTCTCATTTGATATAATTGCATAGAAATCTACTTTTATTCCCTAACCTAGTTTATTTAGATTGGCAGCCGAGGAAATGATATTTGGGATGAGAAAAACAGGCACAACTTCTCAGAATGAGTCACATTAAATTGTGAGAGATTGTATATTAGATTCCTGTTTATTTAAATGAAACGAATATAATAAAAGTAAATTATCTCATTAGAGGCGGCAAAGGCAGATACTAGCAGTTACGTTATCGGATTAACAAGACGCATCAGATTAGACGCCACAATTAAGTAGCTGTTACAGTTTGGAGTAAGTTTCAAAGAATTACTGTATATGTAACCTGGTATTGATTTCTTTCTGATTTGCTTGATCACCATGGTTTCTAAGAGGAACTTTCCTCATCACGCATTGTTGTAATCCTCATTTGTCTTTTTTTTTCATCCAAGACATATTCTGGTTTTAAGACTGATTCACAGAAAAGTTATATTTCTTCTTAGTTTTAGTATTTTTTCCTCTGTGTTGTCTGACATTAGGGGAAAGGTTTATGGTTTCACTTAAAGGGGGTTGTCTCACCTTGCCGTTAGGGCTCATGCACACAGACGCATTTTCTTTCCGTGTCCGTTCCGTTTTTTCTGCGGACCGTATACAGAACCATTCATTTCAATGGGTGCGCAAAAAAAAACAACGGAAGTTACTCTGTGTGCATTCCGTTTCCGTATGTCTGTATTTATGTTCTGCCAAAAAAATAGAACACGTCCAATTATTGTCCGCATACGGACAAGGATAGCACTGTTCTATTAGGGGCCAGCTGTTCCGTTCTGCAAAATACGGAATGCACACGGATGGCATCCATATTTTTTGTGGATTTGTTTTTTGCACACCTCAAAATACAAACGGCCGTGTGCATGAGGCCTTACCAAGGTGAGATGAGATATAGTCCTGACCACCTCCCGTCAGGAAACAGTAGGGCGCTCTGGCGCTCTACTGTTTCAGTAGCTTTTTTTGCCATGCATGGGAGCTACAGAAACAGCGTCAACAGGCTATGGTGTTTCCCTAACTCAGAAACCGCATAACTTGTTGTGCAATGCTGTTTCTTTAGATATCATGCATGGCAATGAAAGCTACTGAAACAGCAGAGCGCCGGAGCACTCTGCTGTTTCCTGGCCGTGAGGTGGTCGGGACTGTGTCTCCTCTCACTTTAGTAATGGCAAGATGAGACAACCCCTTTCAAAGCTGCAGTACAATACATGGCTTAACAACAAGAGTGGCAGTGTTTCTGGACAAAAGGGAGAAAGCTACCTCATACCAGCTATAGCAGAGACTCCTGTAGAAGTAAGAAACACCTATTACTGAGAAGCATTTACATTGCAAATGCTTACACATATTATAGTAAAAGACTTTCATCCATCCAGTTCAGAGGCAAAAAATAAAAAATCATAAGGTATAAGCCAAGTTTCTTCAGTCAATCAGAAAAACTCTCTGGATCAACGACCCTTCTCCAGAATTCTAGCAAATGTAACCTGTAATATTATTACTATCCAGGAATGCATCCAGGCCCCTGACAAACTATTTTAGTGAGTCTATCGTCTCCACCAACACTGGCAAAGAGCTCCATAGTCTCACTGCTCTTACATCCTCTGCGTCTTTCCTCTAGACGCAGAGGATGTCCCTTCATCACAGTCAAAGTCCTGAGTTAAGCAAAAATTCAGCAAGGCCTTCTGCATATGAACTTTTTTTTCCCGTTTCCGTTCCGTTTTTTGCGTTCCATATACGGACTGTATACGCAACCATTCATTTGAATGGATCCGTGAAAAAAACGGAAGGTACTCCGTACGCCTTCCGCTTCCTTATTTCCGTATTTCCGTTCAAACGTATTATTGCCCGCAAATCACGTTCCGTTGCTCTATTCAAGTCAATGGGTCCGCAAACAAATGGAATGCATAGGTAATGCATCCGTATGTCTTCCGTATCCGTTCCGTTTTTTGCGGAACCTTCTATTGAAAATTTTATGCCCAGCCCAATTTTTTTTATGTACTTACTGTTTAAACATTATTGTATGCTTCCATTTCCGATTCGCACAAAACACGGATCACAAACGGAAACCAAAAGGAAAAAAACGGAACGGCAAAACGGAACGAAAAAATGGAAACACTACTGAAACAAAAAAACGGAAAAACAGATCCGTTTAAAACGGACCGCAAAGCCATACGTTCTTGTGCAGGAGGCCTAACAGACCTAGTAACGGGTAGTGTACCTAAGTTCTGACCGATTTGTCACATCTATCATGGCTCCTGTAAAAATAAAAACTATGATAATGTGAACACAGCAGAGGCAAAAGTGTGTGAGTCCCAAAGAAAAATCTGTAACAGAGCCTTCATGGACCATGCTATGTGTCTTCCAGCCCTCTAGGCACCATGGCCGGAGTGCTTCCAATACCTCTTTACCCTCTATAGTAATGCCCCTGAAAAAAAAAAAAATTCCCATTTATCCTGAATATCCTGAATAACACCAGTTTTTATACAAAGCATTTAAGTTGATTAGGTTTTCTTCAGAGCTTAGATGGTTTAATAGGACAGCTGAGAGATTGTGCATTCTGTGGATATCTCCACATGCACATCAATTGTATTAATTTAAAAAAGGTAACACCTATGGTCTTATTTCTTATTTTCTATATTCAGACCTTTTCTTGATAATATATATACATTTCAATCTATGGGACTAGAGATATAGTATCTGTCCCCCCCCCCCCCTCCCTTCTTTTTCCTTCCAACCCTTCCATCCCGCCCTATCCCTGTCTATTTTTTTCCCTTTTTTTGCTTTAAGATTGTAATGATGTATATTTTATCAATGATCAACAACCACGACTTTATTGCAATTACTCTTTCGTGTTGTGAGATACTGGTCATATTTGCGGTAGTAATTATGTGGCTGCAATCTCAATGTCTTGTACATGTTGTACCTGTTAACTTTATGATGTACTTTTAAAACTCCAATAAAAACAAATGTAAGGCAGCAAGGAAGGTAGCTTACATTTAAAACAGTGAACAATACGCCGACGCCTCTTCATAACTCTTCATTCACCAGCTAAAACGCTGGTCTTATTAAATGACCCCCTATATGTTCAGCTATTAAAAATGTTCATTAGTGGTAACCCCACCAGTTAAATGGCCTCCAAAACTAGTCTCTACAGGGGTGTAACTAGTGCTGTGCAGGCCCAATTTTTCCGGCCAAGTTAATTTTGGACTTAACAAGAAGAATGGTGTTGGTAACCAGCATCTCTGAAACACATCAGCCCTTCTGGCAATGCTTGTTTAACAACAGGACTGATGTAGCGGAGGAGAGCCGGCAGAGTGGATGTAGCTATACAACATATGTGGTATACGGTGTATTGTTTCTAGATAAAAAACCTTTTCTATAAAGTAAATTTATATTGGGTTACATTGTGACAGAGTTACTTGAATTAGACTGAAAATGGGCCACCAAGGAAATGTTAAATACTTGCAATACTGGTGTAAAGGAAAACTGGCTTAGTTGCCCCTAGCAACCAATCAGATTCCACCTTTTATTTTTTACAGCTCCTTTGGAAAATGAAAGTTGGAATCTGATTGGTTGCTATGGGAAACTAAGTCAGATTTCCTGATACATCTTCCCCAACATCTGTAGCATCTTTTCTCATAATTTCACCTAGTGTCAGCCCACTGTTATTATTCCTAAATACTTGACAACTGGGGATTACCATTCCACTAATCATAGTGGTGTGCAGTGATGGTCAGTTCACAGTGTTCGCCAGCAAACACATGCGGGCTGCCATCTTTAGTAAGGTAGACTCACCCGTCCGGCGATGCACAGGTAAGCCCTTACCTGTGCCTGTGCCGCGAGGCGGTCTGAAATCAAATGCGGTCACCGGGAGCAGGCAGTTCAGAGAACAGCCGCCGGGGGCCTTCATCGGGCTGTTCTCGGAACTGCCTGCTCCCGGTGACCGCATTTGATTTCAGACCGGCTCCTGACACAGGCACAGGTAAGGGCTTACCTGTGCATCGCCGGACGGGTGAGTCTACCTTACTAAAGATGGCAGCCTGCATGTGTTCGCTGGCAAACACTGCGAACTGACCATCACTGGTGGTATGTCCCTGCAAAGCCTGACACTGGTAGCACTGATTGGGCAGACTGTCAGACTGTGTAGTGACATACCCAGTTGTCAATGTATTCATTGATTTTCTAGGTGGAATAACAGAGGAACTGCACAACATATATGTAGAATGCAAGTATTTACTAAAATAGACATGTCAGGTGGGGTGACAGATCACCTTTAAATATATAAGGTTATGTGGTCTTTCCTACACTTCTGTTCCAGGTGGCAAGTCAACCCAATTTAGTACCATCTATAATCACAGGCATAGCTATAGGTGGTGTAAAGGTAGCAGTTGCACCCGAACCCCGGTATCTCAGGCTGGCACAAGGCCCCCCTGTCACATAAGAGGATACCAGTATTATGAAAGGCACATGTTGGAGGTCCTAGAACTGAATTAGCACAGGGGCCCCATTTTAATGTATGATTAAAATGATAAAGAAATAAGTCCGGCCTATATGTCACCTGTCATAAAATTATGGACGCTTCTAACGCTCCACACAGCTTGCAGTATTGAAGCCTATCCAAAGTCCATCAAGCAGGCTTCATCCTAACATGGAGCATTGCATTGTTTCAGCATTGATGCTACAGACCAGTTAAACATGTGTCGTACCTTCCAAGAAAAACAGATTTAATATTAGAGAATTTCCTTAAAAAAAATGAGTAATTTAAAAAAAAATTGTCATCAGTCTTAAAGACAAGCTATAATTTCCTTCAGCTTTATCGAACGCCGCTGCCTCATAGATTAAGTTGTTGAATGCTTTGCTAATCATTTTGATGGAGACATGGAAAATCTTTATATGATAGTAATAGCAGCAAACACAATCACGTTGCTTTTGTGCTTGCCAGTCATCCAGCTGCAGGCTCTATAAAAGATCTATCACAACACGCAATCCATTAATTGTTAATTCAGGACAACTTCACAACACAGGCGCATAAACCTTACGTGTCAGAAATCTCCCAGACTGCTGATCTCTTAAGTCATTGCTTAAATTGCCATGCAAGGAAAAAAAACAAACCCCCTTTTACCAGCTGACTCACAGATTTGTGCACTATGGGAGGCAAAAAAAAAAAGTGCCATACCATTTTAAAGACGCCTTTATACTCAGGACAAAACCCCCCAGAAAATATAATTATCAAAAAAAAAAAAAAAAAACACCGCCAATGGCTTGCTTCTTGCCCCTGCCCAACCCCCGACAAAACTTATGGGGATTTACCCTCTGATTACATTACCATTTGAAAGATGGGAAAGGCTCTGCCTTTTATTTTACTTTTTGAACCTGAAATTATTATGCTGCTCAATATGCAGATCGGTTGTGGGTGGCGCTACAACAAAGAGAGTTCAGTTTGATCAGGACCAGACGCCGGTCTACTACTGGAAGGACAATTTAGTACTTTCTGTATCATTTACAAAAGGCATCTTATTACCGGCGGTTCAGACTATGGGCATGCCTAGTCCAATGCTGTTCTCTTTAGTGGCGAGGTTTCATTACAAAGGCACTAAAATGTAGGCACTAACCCATAAACATTTGTTACAGAGGAGGGTCATATCACCCCATCCAAATAAAACGTATCATCCCGTGCTCTGCAAAACACTAACCTAACGTCACATAACAATACTGGCGTAGATGACAAATTTGTTTGAGCTTTTAATAGGTTCAGAAGGAACACCAAGGTTGGAGATATAGTGCGATTCTTCATACAGAGAGGATCTTGACGCATTGCAATACAAAACAGGTTCTGATCAGCCCTCTTGCTTGTTACTTGCGAAACATTAAAGGACTAATAGGTTGCTAGGCAACATCATAGTCACAAAGGTAGCTGCAAAGCTAATTTATATAAAGATACAGTGCTTGTGTGATTTTCCGTGGGGCAGGACATTGCTTAATGCAAGAATATTTTTATAACATGTACCCACCATAACCCCTGTCAAAAAAGCAAAGGCTTCAGGATAAAAAAAAAAAAAAGCAACACAACAGTTGTTTTTCCAAGGAAGATGTGGAACGTTCATAGTATATAGTTCAGAGATGTTTACATACATTTTGGGTTGAGGGACGCCTATAATAAATGCACATATTAAGATATGTTCATTCAATATGTAAAATGGCAAAAAGTACAATTTGCAGAATGCACTAACACATCAGCAGACCATTTCTAAATTAGATTTCATCTTCTCCCACAGTTTTATTTAAGAGGAGGCAGTGTACTGAGGAAAATATATGAGATAAATGATATTAGATCCGATAGCAAGATTGCCTATGCCATGCATTTTTTAAGTAGTCGGTTCCTGAACAGTGGAAGTGGTAATATAGATTTCCTAAATTCTACACAAAACATATTCTAAAAGTTTTGCAAAAAAACAAATTTCAAAAGTTTTACAACAAACTTTTTTAATAACTAAAATCACATGATACGGTAACGCACCATGGCAATTTAAAGACGTAGATTTGCAATTATATTTCATAAGGAGCTAAAAACCTTTGCAACTATGATCACTGTTATTTTTTTATGTAACGCGATGTTTCATTAGTAAGGTCCCTCCATGTAACTACAGATGATGTCATCCTACCTTAAATTGGGCTTTCTTCTTTAAGCAGCTCCACAGAGCTCTTGATCACATCACGCGTCCATCATGCGTCTCATGACTCTTGACAATTGTGGATTCATAGCAAATGTACTAATGACAAGGTTTCCGATTACAAAAAGTGAAGAAAAAAAAAGAGCAAAAGTAAAATAAATAAATAAATAAATAAATTCCCAGAGAGTGTGAGAAGAGGAAAGGGAGTTGGTGAGAGAGTATTTTTGTGAGGATGTGTGTATCTCTGTAGTTGTCTTTATTGAGGCCTATCCTCTGTTTAGATGTCCTCTTGCCTTGAAAAGCAGCTGGTCTGTGACCCCCAAATTCTTTAAAGGAAAAAAAAAGAGAGAGGTTTTCTTTTCACATTTCAAGTTGCTTCTTTTTCTACCCTCCCACTGACACCATCCCATTCAGCCCTGAAGATAACTTTATTCATCAAGAAATCATTGTATCAAGTTCAATAGGAACACCGCATAATCATTCTCTACAGCGGGACGAGGCAGTTATATCTTACTTTACTTTTCAGGGAGACAACGCCAGGTCCTTATAACACTTACATGGTCTGTTCAGCACCATTCCTCCACTGTCAGTCAGCGGCCAAGCAGTAAATAGACACTTGTCACATTCACAGCTTCTTGGAATTTAAACCCGTTTATCACTTTAGAAAGAGATGTAAAGTCACATGCCGTATGTGAACGGTGTCTTCTCTTATCTTACTGCATCTCTTTGCAATCAATTAGGAGCATCTTAAGGCAGAAAAATGTCAATGGGACATCAGTGATTTCCTTTATTGCAGTATAGCTGTCAGTTAAAGGTCATCCCTTTAAAATTATCCATGCCTAAGCCTATAGATACAAACGTCTGACTAGCTGAGAGCTCGGGAGTAATATTAATGAATACTACTACTTTACCTTTATGTATTAGACCAATGAGAATCCCTTATAGGAGTAACTGTAGCCATAGCAACTGCTATAAGGGCCTGGATTAAAGGGGCCCCATTTTAGAACTGGATTGTTGTCTCTTTTGGTGGGAAATAATATGGAAGGGGCTTTCTACAGTCTAGCGCTACTATGTGATTTTATCTGCAGAAGATCTGATATATGATGCTACTATCGGTTCTTTTGCTCATCTTATTAGTTTACTGTTGGGTTGGAGCCCATGAATTCTACTCAGGCCCCTGGTTGTTTTTATACCTGTTAACCCACCATTAGCCTCTCTGCCAATTTGAATACAGTTTAAAATGTCAAATTATAGGTCTTTTTGCTAATTTCTACCCTGTATGTGATGGAAACACTCCAAATTGTTAGGGCAATTCCAGATGGGGATAGTATGAACACGGTTTATTTTATCATGGTCAAGTCTCGGCTCCACTATGAACTGAACAGCCCAAATTAACTGCATTATAGGGATCTATGATGCTAATAGCTCAGGATGTTATACCCACTATCAATACCTGGCATAATGGTACTAAATATGGTCTATGGTCTTTAACATTAAAAGTTGTTTCCATGTCTAGTGAAAGATGTGTTCACCTCACTGCTTTCTTAGCTTTACTAGAACAAGTCTTCAGTACCATGGATTTCAATATATGGTAGCTCTACATCCATGGGCGGACTGGGAACCTAAAGTGGCACCGGAAAAAAATAAAAAATTGGCCCCATGTTGATGGCGGATTCAAATTAATGGAAGGTGGGGCAACACAAGTAGGCAAGGTCAGCAGTACCATAGCGCAAAATATCGTCCCCTCAGAACCATATACCACAGTGCAGCTCCATATATTGCCCCAAAAGCTGTCCTTCAGTGGTGGCCATCAATAGATGCTATTTTCTGTCTTTCTCCTCCATTTCTTTCTAATTATAATATGGGGCAGGGGGTTTAAGTAGTGAGAAGCAGACCACAGCAGTTGAATTTAGGAGCTCAATCATAATCACTGTCCTCCCACTTTTGGGGACTGTCCCCTAATTATATGTTTTTTTTAATGCTCTGAATGATGTAAAATAATAAAATTACATCAAACTTCCATTCCGATGCTTTATGGCCCCCCACCTCTAATTTCTGGTTCCTTTTGACACACACAAAATCGCTTTCAAGCCACAGAGGTGATCTGCCTCACATTGTAATTAGATGAGTGGTCATTTCCTGTGTGACGAGAGGGAAAAGGAAGTAGAGACTGGAAGAGTAAGAATAGGAATGGGAGTGGCTGTGAATCAGTATGGTGAGGATGATTTATTTTATTATTTTACATCATCATTTTTAAAAAGTGTAATTGGATGGACAGCCTCATTTAATTTACTTGTGCCAATATATTTTAGGCATCTCTGAAATGCTAACAATTCCATAACCTCTATATTTAGCTCTGTGTTTTATTTTAGTGTGCTAGTTTTAATAATCTTCCCCATTATTTTTGTACAGTAGAGGAATTGGTTTATGTCAATGAGATATAGACATATAAACATTTAAGGCAAATTGATATTCAATGCAGGGCCAGTTAGTATTGTAAATGCAGCTCTGAAAGTAAAGCAGACCATAGACAGAAAGATGTCAGAACAATTTTGAAGCAGGAATGAATGATTTTTACTGATGGAGCAGATTTTAATGGCTCCAAACACATGGCTTTTTTCATAGATAAAGCTATCAAATATCAATAATAATAAAGCCAGTTAGCTCATTAATCATAATTATTAAAGTGACCCTCCAGTGCCAAATTAAACTAAAAGTTGGCTATACCATGGAAAGTCCTATCTAGAGTCCTCATACCTAGTGCCTACTGCTTGCATTATGATGCTTCCATTCCTAAGATCTGGTCCTCTGACTTCTATCTAAAATGGACTTTGGAGTCTTAGACTTACCCATGGAGCTGTTCTCAGCAAGACTAAGACATACTCCATCCACTGATGGTATGAACCAGCGTTGATGACACTGGCGTGTCTTAGACTTGATGAGAGTAGCTTCATCTGCAAGTATAAAGACCCTCATACACATAAGTTTATTGTTAGCCAAATGCACCAAGAATGACAAGTTTGTCTGAGAGTCTAATGAGAGTGAGAAGTTTCCAACTATCCCCGACAGATGATGTCTGATGAGAGAAGGATAAGGCAAAGTTAATATTTACCTCCCATCCTTTTGCTGTCCCAGAAAATAAGCCACCGCCAGAGGTGTCTGACAGCAGCTTACTCCTCTCTCTATTGATACACATACAGCCAAACACATTCAAACAAAAGCACTTATGTGTATGAGGAAGTTGGGAGAGACAGCTGTTGGCCAAACTATCATTCAGCCAACAGCTATTGAATGTATATGGCCGCCTTAAGACTTTGGTGGTCATTTTGGATGGAAGAAGTTGGTGAACCAGATCTTGGGTATGGAGGCACCATAATTCAAATGAAAGGAACTAGGTATGATGACTATACAGTACATTTCCCATGTATAGTCAAATTAAAGTCTGAGACTGGATGGTCACTTTAAGTTTAATGTTAGCTTTACTAATTTGCTGACCACTAGGACATATTGAATTGGTTTGCCAGGTTTGAAATTGGTGGGTCTGAGAATGGTATGCAATTTATTTCTACCATTATATTTTTTGGACTATATCAATGTATCTGTAAAATAATAAAATTGAGCAAAATTATTCACTCACCTCTATTTAAATGTGGTTTCATCTATTGTTGGTTCTCTTTAGTGCATGGTTCACACATGACGCTTTGGTGCAGTTTTTGATTCATTTTTGGCCAAATATAGTAGTGGATATATGAGAAAGTAATACAAGGGTTTATGATCATGTCATGTCTCCATTTTGTTTGGAAACATAGGCCCTGATTTATCATACCTTCAGAATTCTGGCTTCAAAAAGTCACAAAAATAGGGCTTTTGTGACTTTTTGCGCTCACTTGCGCAAAATGTAAGCGATTGGGCAAAATTTTGCGACTTTTTGCATTTTTACACCCCTCACTCCAGTTTTGAAAAGTGGGTGAGGTTAGCTATGTTAATGTCTTTCGTTCCAGATTTATCATTGAGACTTTTTTTTTTTTAAGTTGCAAAAAAGTCGCAATCTAACTCCAGGAGGAGGGTGGAGTAGGAAAACTGGAGAAGCTTCTCTAGACAAAAGTGTTAGGTCTAAGGATAAGAAAAATTTATCAAGTAATATGAGACATCTGATAAATGTTGCATAAAGTACTCGAATGCTGACTCAAAAGTGACTAAATTGTCCCCTCATGATAAATTCCTCCCATAATATTGCTGCCTTAAAGGTGCATGAGCCCACCACATACAGGGACGTGCTGAGGTTTCTTCATCCATATTCTGCATGAATCTAACTGAAAAATCATTGTGGCATATTCCATCAGACTCCACAAACTCCAACGTTGATTTAGAACACTTTTCGCTTCTATACCCTAAACTTTATTTTGTCATTTGCTATTTTCATAGCATCAGGAGTTGGCAAGGTAATTAAAAGGTTCTTTCTCTTTTATTTTTCACTTTTTTTCTCTGTCATTCAAAAGGTAAAACAAATAGAAGACTACAACAAGAACAAGAACTGAAAGCAGATAGTAAAAATGCAGAAGAACATAAAGCATTTTGGGAAGAATATGATAGTGTTACAAAAAAAGCTAGAATACTGGTGCAGGTGATAAGCTTCCTCCAGCCATGACAAATTAAGTCAATTTTCAAGGAGTAAACCTACTGTAGATGAAAGTAAAGAGAGAAAATCTCTTTTTCCTTGTGTGCCTGTAATGACTATTAAGACAAGAAAACCTGTGAAAGCCGGCTCTTGCAAATCACAAATTGGACTTGAATTATTTACTAGCTGCCTCTAGCCATCGTGTATATATTTATTTTTTATTAATTTATTTTTTTCTACTTTTTGTCTGGCTGAATTTTGCAGAGAGTTGGAATGTTTTAACAGAGAAGTTTATACATTTGTGCGGAAAGTTGCACAACACTCTTGTTATTCAAATGTTTATTGTGCAAAATCTGGGATAAGCCTCAGCATCAGAGTACCCTTTAAGTGCCTACATCTATGGCTAATTCCTCTTAGTATTGAGATTTTCACAATGGCCTAATCCACTACCTCTTTTTTTTTGTCCAAGCAAACCCGTGCTATTTTCTCTCACATAAACTAACAAGCCTGTCCCGGCTCATAGCAGCGGAGGTCAAAGAGAGAGGCTCTGTGTTTATACATCACCCACACTTTGTGTTGCTTGGCTGAGGATAGCAAAGACGTTAAGTGCTTGTCTAGGCCTCAAACCATCTTTAGAAAGAAAAATAAGCTCTTAGATATTGGAAACATAAGATTTTATAGACTACAAATACAAGAAATGCCAAGCAGCCCTTTGTGTGTTAAGCTTCTCCTGCAGTCTGCTATCTAGGAGCAAGTGTTTGGATTATTTTAACTACTTTATTAACACAAACAGGTTGGATTTTACTTATTTTACTATTTTAGGCTTCTAAGGCTCCCCAATTTCCTTGCCAGCTTGCTACAGTGGTCTACGTACCATATTTCCAAGGGAAAAAAATAAAACAAACTCTTTTTATGTCAGCAGTCAAAAATAGCTGAGAAAATGCTGCGATATGCTACTGCCCAACAGTCATGATTTTTAAGCCTAGGTTAAAGGGGTTTTCCAAAATTTTTTAACTGATGACCTATTTATAGGTCGTTAATATCTGATCAGTGGGGGTTTGACACCCGAGATCCCCAATGATCAGCTGCTTGAGAAGACACCAGTGCTCTCAGTGGTGCTGCAGCCTTATCTAAGCTCACCACGCACAGTGCAATACATTGTATAGCGGCTGTGCTTGGCATTGCAGCTCAGTCCCATTCACTTTAATGGAGCTGAGCTGAGCTTAGGTCTGGTCACTGATGAACATGATGTCATATGGCCTAGGCTAAGCTGTGAGATGGCCGCAGTGCTTCTGCACTGCAAATGCCTTCTCAAATTGTTGATTGTGAGGGTCCCGGGTGTCGGACCATTGTCAATCAAATTTAAAAGTTAAAAAATCTCGGAAATCCCTTTTAAGGGTACATTTACACGACAATGGAAAAAAAATATGGCATTATAAAAAGATAAACTATCAGTTTTTCATAGACATTTTGCAATTCTGGGTGAATCTATTTCCTGGCTGTCTGTTTTTAATGTCCGTATGTCACCTGGTTTGCATCCATCCTTAACAGCCGTTAAAAACAACCATTAAAAACGGATGAATTTCATCTACTTTTTTTTAAACCTCCAACCCCTGCGGTCCCCTCAGTATATATTATGGCACCCCACATTCCCCTCTGTAGATTTAATAAACCTTAATAGTAGTCCAGTATATATAATTGCCCCCTTAGTGCCTTCAGGACATCTAATGGCCCAGGCGCCCCACAGTGCCTTCTGTAGATATAATACCGTAGTGCCCCTAGTATGAATAATTTCCCTTATTAGTGTTCCCAGTATAAATAATGTTCCCTAGTGCCCTCAATATGTATAATGCACCCTGCTGTGCTCTCAATATGTATAATGCAGTCCCATTGTGTCCTCAGTCTACATAATGGTCTCCCCTTCACCCCACCCCTGGTAGTGCAGACAAAAAGAAAAAATACTCACCTCTTCACAGGCGTGCATGGAACCCTTGCTCCTGCTCCATACTGTCAGCGTGATCATATGATGTCACTGGAAGTGTCAGGTCCTGCTGCCTCCAATGTGGTGCAAGAGCACGAGCTCCTGCGTGTGCCTGTGTAGAGTTTCGTCATTTTTTAAATAGTGTACCCATTTTTTTTCATTATGTACTGATTTTCAAAGCCCATACGAAGGGTGCACTGTATAAACTGCTGTTAAAAACAGGCTCACTGCTTTCCATATCCGGTCTGGCTGTCAAAATGGCCAAAAATAGGACATGTCCTATTTTTTTTACACAGCCGTTTGATGAAGACTGCACTGTATAGGCTATTAAGAATTCAAACCATCTATATGGTGCAGCCGTCATTAGTTATATCAGGTTGTTGTGACCTAAATGACCCCACAGTTCTTGACCGCAGTTGGCAACGACCCAACCGGATCATGACCGCGTTGTGCATTCGTACCTTTAGTTTACCAAATCTAAGAATAGTTTTCAATGTAGCAGCTATAGTAGTGTGGTGTGGTGGAAAAAGAGAACTACTCTGTTTTCAATTTGCAGTTTCTTGGAAGTAGATTTGAAGAACATGGTCAGCATGTGGTACCCCTGTACTTGCAGTGAAAATGCATCTGTAAACACTGTGGTTCTTGGCCACACAGCATGCTACAGCCCTGCGGCCATCATGTGCAAATGCAATCTTACAGAGACCAGAAAAAGGGAGAGGGGATCATAATGGAAAAATATAAACCAAGACCTTCTTGGTGCTGGTTTATACCACCTCCGGTTCTCTGAACGGGTGGTACTTGTTACCCCATCCTTCTCTTTTCTAAGAAAAAATGTATCCATCTATGATAATAAAAATAATAATAATAATGATCTACTATGAGGAATATTTGTAACTAGAAATATCCCCACTATTTAAGAGAAGCAAATTGACCAGGATATTACTAACTTTAGGTTTCTTTCACACATCATTTTTTGGTAGTCAAAAGAGACATATGAAAAAATGCCAGAAATTTGTTTAAAGGGGTTGTCTCTAGTGTTGGCGAGCATGCTCGGCCGAATATAGCGTGTGCTCAAGCGCGATGCTTGAGTCAGTGTATTTAAATCTAATTTAGCCTCTATTTCTGAAAAGTTTCTGGTGGGATTCAAACTCACAACCTTCTACATTACAGCCAAAAATGTTAACCAGTGCACTATAATATACATATATATATACATATATATATATATATATATATATATATATATTCTGATATATATGAATGCATAATATGTGGGAAACTACTACTGATGTTTTAGCCATAATATATTAAATATTCCAAATATGTAATAATATATGTAAATATATTATGGCTAAAAACTAATATACACTGCTCAAAAAAATAAAGGGAACACTTAAACAACACAATGTAACTCCAAGTCAATCACACTTCTGTGAAATCAAACTGTCCACTTAGGAAGCAACACTGAGTGACAATCAATTTCACATGCTGTTGTGCAAATTGGATAGACAGCAGGTGGAAATTATAGGCAATTAGCAAGACACCCCCAATAAAGGAGTGGTTCTGCAGGTGGTGACCACAGACCACTTCTCAGTTCCTATGCTTCCTGGCTGATGTTTTGGTCACTTTTGAATGCCGGCGGTGCTTTTACTCTAGTGGTAGCATGAGACGGAGTCTACAACCCACACAAGTGGCTCAGTTAGTGCAGCTTATCCAGGATGGCACATCAATGCGAGCTGTGTTAAGAAGGTTTGCTGTGTCTGTCAGCGTAGTGTCCAGAGCATGGAGGCGCTACCAGGAGACAGGCCAGTACATCAGGAGACGTGGAGGAGGCCGTAGGAGGGCAACAACCCAGCAGCAGGACTTCTACCTCCGCCTTTGTGTAAGGAGGAACAGGAGGAGCACTGCTAGAGCCCTGCAAAATGACCTCCAGCAGGCCACAAATGTGCATGTGTCTGCTCAAACGGTCAGAAACAGACTCCATGAGGGTGATATGAGGGCCCGACGTCCACAGGTGGGGGTTGTGCTTACAGCCCAACACCGTGCAGGATGTTTGGCATTTGCCAGAGAACACCAAGATTGGCAAATTCGCCACTGGCGCCCTGTGCTCTTCACAGATGAAAGCAGGTTCACACTGAGCACATGTGACAGACGTGACAGAGTCTGGAGACGCCGTGGAGAACGTTCTGCTGCCTGCAACATCCTCCAGCATGACCGGTTTGGCATTGGGTCAGTAATGGTGTGGGGTGGCATTTCTTTGGAGGGCCGCACAGCCCTCCATGTGCTCGCCAGAGGTAGCCTGACTGCCATTAGGTACCGAGATGAGATCCTCAGACCCCTTGTGAGACCATATGCTGGTGCGGTTGGCCCTGGGTTCCTCCTAATGCAAGACAATGCTAGACCTCATGTGGCTGGAGTGTGTCAGCAGTTCCTGCAAGACGAAGGCATTGATGCTATGGACTGGCCCGCCCGTTCCCCAGACCTGAATCCAATTGAGCACATCTGGGACATCATGTCTCGCTCTATCCACCAACATCACGTTGCACCACAGACTGTCCAGGAGTTGGCAGATGCTTTAGTCCAGGTCTGGGAGGAGATCCCTCAGGAGACTGTCCGCCACCTCATCAGGAGCATGCACAGGCGTTGTAGGGAGGTCATACAGGCACGTGGAGGCCACACACACTACTGAGCCTCATTTTGACTTGTTTTAAGGACATTACATCAAAGTTGGATCAGCTTGTAGTGTGTTTTTCCACTTTAATTTTGAGTGTGACTCCAAATCCAGACCTCCATGGGTTGAAAAATTTGATTTCCATTTTTTTTTTTGTGTGATTTTGTTGTCAGCACATTTAACTATGTAAAGAACAAAGTATTTCAGAAGAATATTTAATTAATTCAGATCTAGGATGTGTTATTTTTGTGTTCCCTTTATTTTTTTGAGCAGTGTATATATATGTTTGAATAAAATTTTGCCTCTATTTCTGAAAAGTTTCTGAGGGGATTTGAACTCACAACCTTTGACATGACAGCCCAGAATGTCAACCACTACACTATAGAGCTGCATGGCCAATTACAAAAAAAAAATAATAATATGAGACGTCTGCTGTATAGGAATACTTACTACTAGTGAGTATTCCTATACAGCAGAAGTCTCATACATTTTTTTATTTTTTTATTAAGTAACTGGCCATGCAGCTCTATAGTGTAGTCACTGGCGGATCCGGGGAGGGAAACGGGGCAATTGCCCTCTCAGAGCTGGCGGCGCGGCCCTGGTGAAGAGTGGGGGGCAGCGGCGGTAGGGCACAGGGAGATGAGCGCTTCCATTGTGGAAGCGCTCATCTCCATAGTCATCTGTATCGCAGTCATCAGGACAGCGATACAGATGGCTGTGCTGCGGCGGGGCAGGGGAGGGAGAGGCGTGTCCCTTCCCTGTTCCTCTGATAGGTTGCATAATGACGTAGGCTGGAAGAGGCCTGCATCGCATCGCTGACATGGAGGTAAGTATAACTGTTTTTTTTTTTATATGTACAATACTTTTACTGGCACATGATGTTGGGGGAGGGGGACTCTTGTTACTGGCACATGATGGGGGGGCTCTTGTTACTGGCACATGATGGGGGGGCTCTTGTTACTGGCACATGATGAGGGGGCTCTTGTTACTGGCACATGATGGGGGGCTCTTGTTACTGGCACATGGTGGGGGGGGCTCTTGTTATTGGCACATGATGGAGGGTGCTCTTATTACTGGCACATGATTGGGGGTGCTCTTGTTACTAGCACATGACTGGGGGGTGCTATTGTTACTGGCACATGATTGGGGGGTGCTCTTGTTACTGGCACATGATGGGGGGTGCTCTTGTTACTGGTACATGATTGGGGGGGTGCTCTTGATACTGGCACATGATGTGGGGGGCTCTTGTTACTGGCACATGATTGGTGGCATCTATGGGGCACCTCTTACTGGCACATGATTGGGGGTCATCTATGGGGGGCACATTTTACTGGCACATTATTGGGGGGCATCTATGGGGCACTTATTACTGGCACATTATTGGGGGCACTTTTTACTGGCACATTATTGGGTGGCACTATGGGGGCACTTCTTACTGGCACATTATTGGTGGGCACTATAGGGGCATCTACTGAGGTCCCAAAGAAGGGGTATTTTATATGTGGGCCTCTGTACAGTAGCATTTTATACTGGGACCTATTATGGTTGGTACTATGGGGAAGGGGGGAGAGGAGTACTATGGGGTCATTTACAGGGGGCACTAAGAAGGGGTATTTTATACTTGCAAATTATGGGGGACACTGAGGGCATCTACTGGGGCACTATATATGGGGCATTTTATACTGGTATATTATGGGGGCACTAGGAGGAATGGGGGAGAGGAGCACTATGGGGGCATTTACTGGTGGCACTATATAGAGGTATTTCATACTGGCACATTATGGGTACATTATGGGGACATTAGCTCAACTGGGTGCATTACAAGGGTGTATTTTTTGCACTGTCACATTACAAAGAGAATTATTTCTACTGGGGGGGGGGCGCATTATGGTGGGCTTTATTAGTCCCCCATGGTATGAGCCCCCTAGTCGCAGAACCAGCCTCTCCCTGCTCTGCTATCTCTCTGCCCCTTCTCCAAATCCTTATTATGAAATCTTTCTCATTAGGATAAAACAGAACATCAGCTCCACCTAGCCCCCCGGCCAAAGTGTTGAAGTGGTGTCCGAGATCCCCAAGGGCCAGGCCAAGTAATTGTAAGTTTTCATGTGAAATATGTTTATGTTATACACATATAGCCTACACTGTGCCACACAATATACATTATACCTCTACACTGTGCAGTCTGTTCTATAAGCACCATTGTTTTGTGGCGTTGGACAGAAAATAATCTGGAAGTGCCCCTCCTGAAACCAGGCTCTGAATCTGCGACTGAGTGTAGTGGTCAAGATTCTTGGCTAGAATGTAGAAGGTTGTGATTTCGAATCCTGCCAGAAACTTTTCAGAAATAGAGGCTAAATTAGATTTAAATACACTGGGGTGTCCCCAAGAACTGACTCCATATATGGACATAGCTATATATGGAGTCAGAACAGGGACTCCAAAGCAAACAAGAGTCCTACTCGAGCACCAGAGCACACAAGCACTTTGGTGCTTGACCAACACTAGTTGTCTCACTTCAGCAAATAGCATTCATCATGTAGAGAAAGTTAATACAAGCCACTTACTAATGTATTGTGATTGTCCATATTGCTTCCTTTGCTGGCTGGATTCATTTTTCCATTGCATTATACACTGCTGGTTTCCAGGGGTTACAGCCACTGCTGCAACGCACATACGAGGTGGCTAGAACGGGAGCTGCTTGGAAGTGCCTAAGTGCGTTTCCACAGCTGTGGCCACCACTGATGGATTGCAAGGTGGTCGTAACAAATGGAAATGACCAGTGTATAATGTGATGGAAAAATGAACGAATCCAGCAAAGGATACAATATGGACAATCACAATACATTAGTAAGTGACTTTCTGTACACATTAAATGCCGTTTACTGAAGTGAGACAACCCCTTTGAGTGTCCATTAGGACTAGATTACACCTATTAATCCTGCACCTACCAAATTAACTAAGACTTAACTTTTATTAATAGTACTAATAATATTTGGTGAATAACTAAATCATTAAAACTTCCAGCAATCACTGGTCTTTAAGTATCAATTGAAGTACCCTGTCAGGATATCACCTGACCGGGTTGTCTGCTACTATGTAGATACACACTATTGCCTAACTGGCTGCGAGCTGCCAGTATAGTATATAGGCACTGTGTGATTTCTTAACACTGTAATGATAGGCTGCAGTGATGTGCTGTTTTAAAATTAGAGCTTCACGCTGCCCCCCGACATGTTTCGCCGTGTACTCTGCCCTAACCCCTGAAGACGCCGGTACACGGCGAAACAGCACATCACTGCAGCCTATCATTACAGTGTTAAGAAATCACACAGTGCCTATATACTATACTGGCAGCTCGCAGCCAGTTAGGCAATAGTGTGTATCTACATAGTAGCAGACAACCCGGTCAGGTGATATCCTGACAGGGTACTTCAATTGATACTTAAAGACCAGTGATTGCTGGAAGTTTTAATGATTTAGTTATTCACCAAATATTATTAGTACTATTAATAAAAGTTAAGTCTTAGTTAATTTGGTAGGTGCAGGATTAATAGGTGTAATCTAGTCCTAATGGACACTAGTAGTAATGAATTGTTGCATAACACACCACATCCTTGCACTTAAAGGGAAAGCATTGTATTTGAAGTACAACCCCTTTAATGCACTTTTATGAAGTTTTTTGAGACTTTTTTTTTTACAAATAAAATATTTAAGATACATGCATACTGTCAATTACATTGTTCCAATACTTTCCTACTAAGACGCTTCACATTGTCCATCTGAGGGCATTTTATGGTCCTTGTGGGAATGCGTAAATCCATTCTGTATAACTTTCAACCATTGCATGGCGCCGGATGAGATGAGGTTCACACTAGTGTATGTTACACTTGGGTTTGTACACATGCAGATAGGAGTCTGTGAACAACATGAGCCCTACAACACTGTGCTGGAAACCAGATCTTGAGCACTCCAGCAGGACACAGAACAAACATGGGAAAGCTCTCATATGGCAGTAGGGGTTTTTCCGTCTCTCCTGGATATGAACAGTTCAGACCTCTCAGAACCTCTTGTTAAAATAAACTTCTCCTTCATGGTTTTGTGAATCACTTTTTTCATGCAAGTGGTTTATTTTCTCTTCCTTTGATGCTTTCCTTGTTCTCACACTCATTTATTCTCCATTTCAGACCGATTTCCCTTGGCTTGCTGTAACTTATGAAAAGTAGGTTGCTGATGAGTCTCTTTTTTATTTGCTTGATGCCATGGTGGCTCCTTGTGTGAGCATTGGTATCTAGCAGCTCATTTCAAAGGCTTTAAAGCTAATGACTTTAAGTGTGGTCGAATTTTATTACATCTTGGGTGGGTTAAACCTATAACAAACTCTTTGACCCCTTACCAGTGAATCCAATTCCATCTAATGCTGTGTGACTAATGTAGTAGATATTTAATCTACTTTGCTGCTGAAATGATTTTTAAAGCTCCCTATTTTTCATTCTTATAAATATGTATTTATGAAGAAAACGCTGATGCCACTAATAACTGTACTGTATCATGTGATCATTATATACAGCATTTCTATGTATTATGTTTTACTCGCATAGAGGGACTATACAGTCAATTCATTATGCTCAATTTACTGCAAAAAGTTAGTTGTGTTCAGCTTTATTCACACTAGCATTAGCCCCCTAACAACCAGGGTATTTTTTTAATGCAATTTTGCTCACGTGGTAGTTTTTTATTTCTTTTTCTCAGGCTATGAAAATAATGCTTACAGCATCTTTTTGTTTCTTTCATAACACATTGGGATTTGTTTTATAGACTTTTTTGTTTTATTAGGGGTGTTGTGTACAGAAACAAAAAAAAAAATAGCAATTTTAAACTAAAATATTAGAATAGGTTTCCTATTTAGTTTCAGTCACTTTGATATACAGTATAGTATGATATCTATTTTTTTAAACTACTAGGCAGTTTTATGGCGAAGGTTTGTGTTGGCATAGGTAGTATTTTTTTTTCTTTATTTGCATTTTATCAGTTTTTACATTTCTTTTTGCATAGGGTCATTATCATAATCTCCCTACCCAAGCAGCCATAAAAGTCCTCTGTGACATTCACTGTTTATACATATATATTTTATTTTACAGTTTTCATAGGATCCAAGTTACAGGGAAAACATACCTCTGTCATGACATCAGCCACTTGTATAGCTATTCTGGCCAATAAGAACCAACGGTTTTACCGTAACAGGCCCATTGTGGGGGGAAGAGCACTCAGTGATCATTAGGTGCAATGAAGGCAGCCAGTGACAATATCACTGTTTCTATTTACTACATAGAGCTCATTGAGTGCCATGTATGCTGGAAAAGAAAAGATAGAAATTGTATAAAGGGGTTAGCCCATCTTGTACTTTGGGGGCATATCATTAGGATATACTCCCAATGTCTGATATGTGCGGGTCCCACCTCTGTCCCATGGCAGTCCCATAGAAATGATTAAAGGGTGGCCGCGCATGCGCAGTGCCCCTTCCTTGACCTTGTGGGCTCCAGTCTAAAGGTAGGTAAGGTTTCCAGAGACCTGCACCTATCAGACATTGGGGACATACCCTAGTGATATTTTCCCAAAGTATAAGATGGCCAACCCCTTTAAATTGTCTGTAACAAGCATGAAACTGATCTGACCTTGCTAAATAATGGGAGCATGTGCAGCGAGCCACAGGGGTGGTATGGAGGATGGGAATAATTGTATGGTGGCTCAGTTTTTAGCACTGTTGCCTTGCAGCGCCGGGGTCCTAGGTTTTAATCCGACCAAGAACAACATCTGTATGGAGTTTGTATGTTCTCCTCGTGTTTGCCTGGGTTTCCTCCGGGTACTCTGGTTTCCTCTGACACTCCAAAGACATACTGACAGGGAACTTAGATTGTGAGCTCCACTGGCGACAGTGAATGATGATAATGTCTGTAAAGCACAGCACTGAATAAGTGCATAAAATAAATAATTGTACTTACAGTTTGGACACTCCCTGGGCCACGCAATGATAGGAAGGGTGCATTTTTTACTCCCTTCAGGGCACACCCTGGTTCTGAGGTTTTCTTGCTTGATGGTGGGCCAAGATGTATCGTCAAAGCAATTTTCTAGCACTGCATTTCTCATAATCATCCAGAAATAGGGGCGTTACACTTCTCACTTTCTCTATTCAACCATGGGATCGACCCCAACAGATGCCATGCTAACAGGTAATTTTACTACAGGTTTACAGCCTTTCACTTTCTGGACAATGTTTGCTGTGGAGCCTATTAGTTTCTGGTTGACCAGTTTTTCTCCACAGGCTTTTACTCACACCTCCTCTCCACACTGGGGTGCTTTTCACTCTTTTCTTTCTCCACTTTAACTGATGTTTATGCTTTTTAAGGCTAATTAATCAAGGTTTCTGATGGGCTTTGCAGTATTTTTGAATGTTTGAATTGCACGGTTTGCAGCACATTTCTTGCAATCAAAAACACCAGATTCTCAGCAGAAACCTTGCAAACCAGATTAAAGGAGGTCTTGTCAGGATAGGTCATCAATGTGCTGATGAGCTGTTACCTGCAAACTCCGGCAACGGAAGCATAGCTATGTTGAAAGTATAGTGGCCGCACCTGGTTACTGCAGCTTAGCTTCTTATACGTAGCACAAATAGCTCTAATTTCTAGTGCAAATAGTTAATAAATGTATCCCACAGCAGATAAGACCATTTTGGAGTAAAATACCAAAAAAATAAAAAATCACAAATACATTGATAAATGTAGGGGAATATGTTTAGGGGAGTTTTCCACCAGAACAAACCCCTTTAGATGAAGGCGCCTATATTATACTTTAAATGCTCATATCCAATTGTTCACTAATAAAAAGTCATACATGGACTGAACAATCTAATTGCTAAGAACAGCAATTCTGGCTTGAATAACAATTCCCTGCGTACAGGTTCTTTATACCCTGTAACATATTGTACAAGCATTTTCTACAATATAGTGAGACAGCTCCATCTATAATGATTATTCTGCAATTACAATTATACATTGTAGCCCACCGGAGAATAAGGGGAAATGTACCATAGGGCACAGGATGAGGAAGGATTTAGAAATTGTAGCTTGCTTATTTATTGCACAGGCAACTAGGATGGAGAAACTCAAGTCCAATGATTTCCCACAGCATGTCACTATTATTTGTTGTGGTGATGTAAAACCTGGTGAATCAATGCTACCATCTTTATGAGCAATTATACAAAATTGTATCAGAAATGTGCTTTCATTATGAATGTATCATAGAGCTATGTCATAGCAGTAACTTGTTTTTGTCTTTCCTGTGAAACCCTACAAACCTATACACCATAAGTATAAAAAAAATCAAAGGTGCGTTCCAGGACCCCCACCCATCATCACAATGAAGGGTCTGCTGTAGCAGGCACAGTCGCCCTTACATTTATGGTGCCTGGATAAGTAATTAAGGGGCCTTGGCTCTCCTAAATTCTTAGCATGTCCTAAACCCTCTATTTAAATCAAGTTCTAATTGAAAAAAACTGCAGGGTTCACCTGTGCATAACTTATAGGCACTTTTGTACAGACTAAAATTGGACTTGAATGGAGTGAACAATTAGTCATTTAACTATTTAATGATAAATACTTGTAGAACATTTGTGGGACATGCTTCACTTTGATATCAAAATCTCTTTTCCTGCTTATTCTAATGATTAATAGGCAGACGTCACTTCAAAGTAGATCTGTCAGCTTAATATGTTATCCTATGTAGGGGAAACATAGTACAATTACAAATCCATACAACTAGTAGACAAAGCTGCAAAAAAACTTTGTGCCAATTGTCCAATAGTTCTAAGAAAATGAAATAAATAAATATACAGTTATGAGTCTAGTCAAGAGAGGAGCCTTCCTCCTGCCTCCTTCCACCTTCCCTGCTCCTCAGGGGCGGGGATCCAGAAACATCTGTGTACTGAATATGAGTCCACTGTATTCTTTCAGCTTCCAGTTAAGGAACATTTTTGTGCTGTTTTTGCAAATGTGGACCTGCAAATGCTGCCTTTACATAGGACTACATATTCAACTCACACATCCACTTTAAATTCATAGGCATAAACAAGTTCAAGGGGAAGGGGGTGTATGCAAATTTATAGGAGACTTCTTCAGTGAAAAATGGCTCAGAGAAGCCTTAGCCTTTGCCCGAGAAATGATACTCCCCTTTTTTAAGGAGTGACTTTGTGACTTTTTTGAGATTTTTGAAGAAACTTGTAGTGATAAATCTGGAGTGAAACAAATGAACATAGCTAATCATACTCATTTTTCCACCCACTTTTCATAAGTGGTGAGAGCAGAGTGAAAGTTGGAAATTTTGGTGTAAAATGTTACTCTTCTGCACCAGAACACTGGCATGGCCCTGTGATATTTTCCCCCGGTCTAAGCTTACAGGGGGTAATTTATCATTAGAGTAATATTCGAAGTCAGTTTTTGCTTGGGCTTGCTTTGGCGTACTTTGTGCCAAATTTATCAAATGTGACACATTGGGGCAAATTTATCAAAACTGGTGTAAAGGAAAACTGGCTTAGTGGCCAATAGAAATCATCAGATTCCACCTTTTGTTTTTCAGAGCATCTTTGGAAAATTAAAGGTTGAGTCTGATTGGTCGCTATGAGCAACCAAGCCAGTTCTACTTTACATGAGTTTTGAAAAATTGGGCGTATCTTTAAACCCTACGGGGGTGACTTTTTACAAAAGTTGCAGTGATACATCTGGAGTTAAACTCATTAACCTACCTAACCTATCTAACCATACCTATCCAGGCCCACTTTCCCACCCTCTTTTCAAAACTTGCAAAGATTTCCAACTTCAACTTCTATACCAAAAGACAGACGTAAGCACTTTGATACATTAACTACACTGTCTAAAAATAAGACAGTGTTAGTAAATTTGCCCCATAGTATTTTAATCAAATTTTATTATAAATCAGGGAACAACGGTTTACAGAGCTACATTCAACTGCCTTCAATGAGAATAAACTGACCAAGGTATGAGGTTCCAATCCAATACTGCTCTCAGCTCCTGCGAATAGAAATGGAAAGCACGATTTGCAAGTCCATCAAACCATCCCAGCATAAGAGAAACAACAGTGAATTCAATGTGCAGCATTAAAAATGAAAAGTGACAGCTTGAAAGCTAACCCTGTTCTCTATGTTTAACAGCCACATCTAAACGGCGCAGAGTTATTACACTCACAAAGGAATCCTAACTCTTTTCATTAGGTGATGCAAACAAATGGTGAAAAGAAAATAGTTTTCTATAATGTGGGTAATATGTTATCCTGTTTATTCCATTATCTCTTAAATAACATCAACTTAAAGGAGATGATACCGAATTACAAGGATCAGTTCTGATACCTACGGACATGCACTGTAATACTCCAATAGTGATTGATTTATCAGCGACGCTCACTGCACATCATTTCCGTACTGTTGGTTACTCTTGTATTCAGCCTCTGCTTTTTATGTTTGATAGCGGCGAATGCTTTTAAACGTCGATATTTATGGATGTTTAGAAGAAGTGTACATTAAAGGGGAATTTTTCTAGGCTTTTATGCCACAATAGTGGAGTTAAAAAGTCATACTTTTTTTGGACACAATATTTGAAGAAACATTTGCTACTTCTGGCCCTTTGCACCACTTTTCTAAAGTGTGTGGTGAGGGTAGGGAGGGGGCGGGCCAGTATTATTAAAGTCAGGATTATATGGCAACTAGGAGGTTACCATATATTTAAAAGTGTTTTTCTATCCTCTGGATAAGACATCAATACTAGTGTTGATCGTCTTCGAGCACCAAAGTGCTCGGGTGCTCTGGCTAAGGCTACTTTCACACTTGCGTTAGGAGCGGATCCGTCTGGTGTCTGCACAGACGGATCCACTCCTATAATGCAAACGCTTGCATCCGTTCAGAACGGATCCGTTTGCATAACCATGAACAAAAAAAAAAAATATATATTTTTTTTTTTTTTCATGATAATGCAAACGGATCCGTTCAGACTTTACATTGAAAGTCAATGGGGGACGGATCCGTTTGAAAATTGAGCCATACTGTGTCATCTTCAAACGGATCCGTCCCCATTGACTTCCATTATAAGTGTGGACGGATCCGCTCGCCTCCGCACGGCCAGGCGGACACCCGAACGCTGCAAGCAGCGTTCAGGTGTCCGCTCACTGAGCGGAGCGGAGGCTGAGCGCTGGCAGGCGGATGCATTCTCAGTGGATCCGCCTCCATTGAGAATACATCAGGGCTGGACGGCTGCGTTCGGGACCGCTCGTGAGCTCCTTCAAACGGAGCTCACGAGCGGACACCTGAACGCAGGTGTGAAAGTAGCCTAAAACACATCGGGATGCTCACGTGCTTTACCGAGCACCCGAATATAATGGAAGTCAATGGGAGAACCCGAGCATTAAACCAGGCACCCCCTGCTCTGAAGAGGGGAGGGTGTCTGATTTATAGGAAAAGGTCAGAGATTGATAGAAACACCACCGAAATGGTTCGGGAACAGTATGGGGAGGATGTCTGGATGCATCTTGGACTCTCAGGTCGCTGCTCAGAACAATGTTGTCCGAGTAGTATGCCACTTTTACACACTGACAATAATACGCACAAAACCAAAGATAAAATTGATTTTAGAGGAAAAATTGTTAGGAAACATTCTTTCCTGTATATTTACTAAATATAAAGTGCAAGTGCTGCCAAAAATTACAAGCAAGAGGCACTCCGATACAACCTGTATATCACATAAAGGTGGGCTTCATTCACATTATGGTACAATTGTTCATGTAGTGCAGGCATGGCCAACCTGTGGCTCTCCAGCTGTTGTAAAACTACAACTCCCACCATGCCCTGCTGTAGGCTGCTAGCTGTAGGCAGTCTGGGCATGCTGGGAGTTGTAGTTTTGCAACAGCTGGAGAGCCTCAGGTTGGCCATCCCTGATGTAGTGAGACTCCTACACTCATAAAGCATAAGCACTAAGTGAAAGGGCTGCCAAAAATTACAAGGAACCGGCACTCCTACACATAAAGGAGGGCATCATACACAGCCTTCAAAAATTATGATTGATGGCATACTGGTGACCCTCAAAAACATTTGGAGTAAGGGCCTGCTGATATGACCATCTAAAACATTATGGGCGGGGGCCTGCTGCCGCTTTGGTGATTCTAGATAACCTGGGGCCGATTGCACGTCCCATGACAGCGACGACCCATTCAGTTGTCTGCTCTATCAACTTTCGATTTTATTTTCAGCGCAAACCATGGTGACCATGGGTAATGGGGAATCAGGGTTTGATTCCGGAGAGGGAGCCTGAGAAACACATCCAAGCAAGACAGCATGTGCGCAAATTACCTATTAGTAGAGTTGAGCGAACACCTGGATGTTCGGGTTCGAGAAGTTCGGCCGAACTTCCCGGAAATGTTCGAGTTCGGGATCCAAACTCGACCCGAACTTCGCCCCAAACCCGAACCCCATTGAAGTCAATGGGGACCCAAACTTTTCGGCACTAAAAAGGCTGTAAAACAGCCCAGGAAAGGGCTAGAGGGCTGCAAAAGGCAGCAAAATGTAGATAAAACCCCTGCAAACAAATGCGGATAGGGAAATGAATAAAAATAAAAATAAAATAAATAATAATTAACCAATATCAATTGGAGAGAGGTCCCATAGCAGAGAACCAGGCTTCATGTCATAGCAGAGAATCATGCTTTATGTCACCCAACACTGGAACAGGCCACTGTCAGATATGTTTAGGCACCGGCACCCAGACAGAGGAGAGAGGTCCCATAGCAGAGATTCAGGCTTCATGTCATAGCAGAGAATCAGGCTTCATGTCACTCAACACTGGAACAGGCCACTGTCAGATATTTTTAGGCCCCGGCACCCAGACAGAGGAGAGAGGTCCCATAGCAGAGAATCAGGCTTCATGTCATAGCAGAGAATCATGCTTCATGTCACCCAACACTGGAACAGGCCACTGTCAGATATGTTTAGGCCCCGGCACCCAGACAGAGGAGAGAGGTCCCATAGCAGAGAATCAGGCTTCATATCATAGCAGAGAATCATGCTTCATGTCACCCAACACTGGAACAGGCCACTGTCAGATATGTTTAGGCCCCGGCACCCAGACAGAGAAGAGAGGTCCCATAGCAGAGAATCAGGCTTCATGTCATAGCAGAGAATCATGCTTCATGTCACCCAACACTGGAACAGGCCACTGTCAGATATTTTTAGGCCCCGGCACCCAGACAGAGGAGAGAGGTCCCATTGCAGAGAATCAGGCTTCATGTCACCCACCACTGTAACAGGCCACTGTCAGATATGTTTAGGCCCCGGCACCCAGACAGAGGAGAATGGTCCCATTGCAGAGAATCAGGCTTCATGTCACCCACCACTGGAACAGGCCACTGTCAGATATTTAGGCCCCGGCACCCAGAAGGAGGAGAGGTTCATTCAACTTTGGGTGGCCCCGCAATATAATGGTAATATTAAAAAAAGAGGATTGAATGAAGTGCCCTGGAGTACAAGAATATATTGTTAAGGGGATGTAGTTATAAATGTCTAATCTGCACAAGGGATGGACAGGTCCTGTGGGATCCATGCCTGGTTCATTTTTATGAACGTCAGCTTGTCCACATTGGCTGTGGACAGGCGGCTGCGTTTGTCTGTAATGACGCCCCCTGCCGTGCTGAATACACGTTCAGACAAAACGCTGGCCGCCGGGCAGGCCAGCACCTCCAAGGCATAAAAGGCTAGCTCTGGCCACGTGGACAATTTGGAGACCCAGAAGTTGAATGGGGCCGAACCATCAGTCAGTACGTGGAGGGGTGTGCACTCGTACTGTTCCACCATGTTAGTGAAATGCTGCCTCCTGCTAACACGTTCCGTATCAGGTGGTGATGCAGTTAGCTGTGGCGTGGTGACAAAACTTTTCCACATCTCTGCCATGCTAACCCTGCCCTCAGAGGAGCTGGCCGTGACACAGCTGCGTTGGCGACCTCTTGCTCCTCCTCTGCCTTCGCCTTGGGCTTCCACTTGTTCCCCTGTGACATTTGGGAATGCTCTCAGTAGCGCGTCTACCAACGTGCGCTTGTACTCGCGCATCTTCCTATCACGCTCCAGTGCAGGAAGTAAGGTGGGCACATTGTCTTTGTACCGGGGATCGAGCAGGGTGGCAACCCAGTAGTCCGCACACGTTAAAATGTGGGCAACCTCCTCTTCCATCATCGCCCTAAGTGTTTTTTCAAGGAGACATAGAAGTGATATTGTAACGCTGATAACGGCGTCATCGCCACTGGCCATGTTGGTGGAGTACTCTAAACAGCGCAACAGGGCACACAGGTCTCGCATGGAGGCCCAGTCATTGGTGGTGAAGTGGTGCTGTTCCGCAGTGCGACTAACCCGTGCGTGCTGCAGCTGAAAATCCACTATGGCCTGCTGCTGCTCACACAGTCTGTCCAGCATGTGCAAGGTGGAGTTCCACCTGGTGGGCACGTCGCATATGAGGCGGTGAGTGGGAAGGCCAAAGTTACGCTGTAGCGCAGACAGGCGAGCAGCGGCAGGATGTGAACGCTGGAAGCGCGCACAGACGGCCCGCACTTTATGCAGCAGCTCTGACATGTCGGGGTAGTTGTGAATGAACTTCTGCACCACCAAATTCAGCACATGCGCCAGGCAAGGGATGTGCGTCAAGCCAGCTAGTCCCAGAGCTGCGACGAGATTTCGCCCATTATCGCATACCACCAGGCCGGGCTTGAGGCTCACCGGAGGCAACCACTCGTCAGTCTGTTGTTCAATACCCCGCCACAACTCTTGCGCGGTGTGGGGCCTGTCCCCCAAACATATGAGTTTCAGAATGGCCTGCTGACGTTTACCCCGGGCTGTGCTGAAGTTGGTGGTGAAGGTGTGTGGCTGACTGGATGAGCAGGTGGAAGAAGAGGAGGAGGAAGCCGAGTAGGAGGAGGAGGCAACAGGAGGCAAAGAATGTTGCCCTGCGATCCTTGGCGGTGGAAGGACGTGCGCCAAAGAGCTCTCCGCCTGGGGCCCAGCCGCCACTACATTTACCCAGTGTGCAGTTAGGGAGATATAGCGTCCCTGGCCGTGCTTACTGGTCCACGTATCTGTGGTTAGGTGGACCTTGCCACAGATGGCGTTGTGCAGTGCACACTTGATTTTATCAGATACTTGGTTGTGCAGGGAAGGCATGGCTCTCTTGGAGAAGTAGTGTCGGCTGGGAACAAAATACTGTGGGACAGCAAGCGACATGAGCTGTTTGAAGCTGTCTGTGTCCACCAGCCTGAATGACAGCATTTCATAGGCCAGTAGTTTAGAAATGCTGGCATTCAGGGCCAGGGATCGAGGGTGGCTAGGTGGGAATTTACGCTTTCTCTCAAATGTTTGTGAGATGGAGAGCTGAACGCTGCCGTGTGACATGGTTGAGATGCTTGGTGACAGAGGTGGTGGTGTTGGTGCTACATCCTCTGTTTGCTGGGCGGCAGGTGCCAATGTTCCTCCAGAGGCGGAGGAAGAGGCTGAGGAAGCAGCAGAAGAGGTAGCAGGGGGAGCCTGAGTGAGTTCCTTGTTTTTAAGGTGTTTACTCCACTGCAGTTCATGCTTTGCATGCAGGTGTCTGGTCATGCAGGTTGTGCTAAGGTTCAGAACGTTAATGCCTCGCTTCAGGCTCTGATGGCACAGCGTGCAAACCACTCGGGTCTTGTCGTCAGCACATTGTTTAAAGAACTGCCACGCCAGGGAACTCCTTGAAGCTGCCTTTGGGGTGCTCGGTCCCAGATGGCGGTGGCCACTAGCAGGCGGACTCTCTTGGCGGCGGGTGTTCTGCTTTTGCCCACTGCTCCCTCTTTTGCTACGCTGTTGGCTCGGTCTCACCACTGCCTCTTCCTCCGAACTCTGAAAGTCAGTGGCACGACCTTCATTCCATGTGGGGTCTAGGACCTCATCGTCCCCTGCATCGTCTTTCACCCAGTCTTCCTCCCTGACCTCCTGTTCAGTCTGCACACTGCAGAAAGACACAGCAGTTGGCACCTGTGTTTCATCATCAGAGACGTGCTGAGGTGGTATTCCCATGTCCTCATCATCAGGAAACATAAGTGGTTGTGCGTCAGTGCATTCTATGTCTTCCACCGCTGGGGAAGGGCTAGGTGGATGCCCTTGGGAAACCCTGCCAGCATAAGAGACTGCTGCATAAGTTGAGGCTCAGACAGTTTCCCTGATATGCATGGGGGTCATGTGACAGACTGATGGGCTTGGTTTTTAGGCGCCATCTGTGCGCTTTCTGCAGAAGACTGGGTGGGCGATAATGTGAACGTGCTGGATCCACTGTCGGCCACCCAATTGACTAATGCCTGTACCTGCTCAGGCCTTACCATCCTTAGAACGGCGTTGGGCCCCACCAAATATCGCTGTTAATTCTGGCGTCTACTGGGACCTGAGGTAGTAGGTTCAGTAGGACGTGTAGCTGTGGAAGAACGGCCACGTCCTCTCCCTGCACCAGAGGCTCCACCAACACCACCAACACGACCATGACCGCGTCCCTTATTAGATGTTTGCCTCATAGTTAGCGTTCACCAAGCAAAGTAAAAAGTGGTTGAGTCTGTTAAAAATAATTATCCGCCAATAAAAACCCTGATGTAGGGTATTGCACTCAATTTTTTTTTTAACTCTATATGACAGCGGTATTTGTGGCCAAAATTTTACAGTAACTTGTGCACCTCTAATCCCAAATGTGCAGTATATCAGAGTTTTTTTTTTAACCCCAGTAAGCATAAGCCGTATTTGTGGCCTAAATTTTACAGTAACTTATGCACCTATAATCACAGATGTGCAGTATATAAAACACAGTGTTTTTTCCACCCCGGTATGCGAAAGCCGTATTTCTGGCCTAAAATGAACAGTCCATTATGCACCTATAATCCTAGATGTGCACTATATGAAACAGAGTTATTTTTTTTCACCCAGTATGCCCCAGTATGCCAAAGCCGTATTTCTGGCCTAAATGTGACACTCACTTATGCACCTATAATCCTAGATGTGCACTATATGAAACAGATGTTTTCTTTTCACCCCAGAATGCCCCAGTATGAGAAAGCCGTATTTGTGGCCTAAATTTCACAGTAACTTATGCACCTCTAATCCCAGATGTGCAGTATATCAGAGTTTTTTTTTTACCCCAGTAAGCAAAAGCCGTATTTGTGGCCTAAATTTCACAGTAACTTATGCACCTCTAATCCCAGATGTGCAGTATATCAGAGTTTTTTTTTAACCCCAGTAAACAAAAGCCGTATTTGTGGCCTAAATTTCACAGTCCCTTATGCACCTATAATCCTAGATGTGCACTATATGAAAGAGAAGGGTTTGTTTCACCCAGTATGCCCTAGTATGCCAAAGCCGTATTCCTGGCCTAAATGTGACACTCACTTATGCACCTATAATCCTAGATGTGCACTATATGAAACAGATGTTTTTTTTTCACCCCAGTATGCCCTAGTATGAGAAAGCCGTATTTCTGGCCTAAATTTCACAGTAACTTATGCACCTTTAATCACAGATGTGCAGTATATCAGAGGTTTTTTTTTAACCCCAGTAAGCAAAAGCCGTATTTCTGGCCTAAAATGAACAGTCCCTTATGCACCTATAATCCTAGATGTGCACTATATGAAAAAGATGTTTTTTTTTTCACCCCAGTATGCCCCAGTATGCCAAAGCTGTATTTCTGGCCTAAATTTCACAGTAACTTATGCACCTCTAATCCCAGATGTGCAGTATATCAGAGGATTTTTTTAACCCCAGTAAGCAAAAGCCGTATTTGTTGCCTAAATTTCACAGTCCCTTATGCACCTATAATCCTAGATGTGCACTATATGAAACAGAGGGGTTTGTTTCACCCAGTATGCCCCAGTATGCCAAAGCCGTATTTCTGGCCTAAATGTGACACTCACTTATGCACCTATTATCCTAGATGTGCACTATATGAAACAGATGTTTTTTTTTCACCCCAATATGCCCCAGTATGCCAAAGCCGTATTTTTGGCCTAAATGTGACACCCACTTATGCACCTATAATCCTAGATGTGCACTATATGAAACAGATGTTTTTTTTCACCCCAGCATGCCCCAGTATGAGAAAGCCGTATAACACTCACTTATACACCTCTAATCCCAGATGTGCAGTATATCAGAGTTTTTTTTTAACCCCAGTATGCCTCAGTATGAGAAAGCCGTATTTCTGGCCTAAATTGAACAGTCACTTATGCAGCGATAATCCTAGATGTGCACTATATGAAACAGAGTTTTTTTTTAACCCCAGTGTTTTAAAGCAGTATTTCTGGACTTGCAGACATGCAGATATCCTGTGCTGGTGCACTATCGTTGCATAAAATGGCTGCCGATTATGTATTGACTAACTGAAGGAAAAAAAGTTTGTTTTCAGTAGTAGTTGGCTCAGGGTAGGCTTAAAACAATTGTGCACTGCACCCACAAAACACATTTGCTGTAGATCACTGAGTAAAGAAGCAGTTCTTCATAAGATTTCTCCCTGATCTCTCCCTCAGAGCAGCTGCAGCCTATCCCTACACTAATCCGAGCAGAGTGATGGGCGGCGCTACATGACTCCAGCTTAAATAGAGGCTGGGTCACATGCTGCAGTTGGCCAATCACAGCCATGCCAATAGTAGGCATGGCTGTAATGGCCTCTTGGGGCAAGTAGTATGACGTTTGTTAATTGGCTACTTCGCAGCCTTTCAAAAAGAACCATAAAAATCGCCGAACACCAAACCCGAACCCGAACTTTTACGTAAATGTTTGGGTTCGGGTCCGGGTGCCGAAAAACCTAAAGATCGGTACGAACCTGAACTTTACAGTTCGGGTTCGCTCAACTCTATAAAAGATTTAAGGTGCGGGCCTGTAGATGAGCTGACCCTGTAAAAGATTTTAGGTGCCGGCCTGCAGGTGAGCTGACCCTGTAAAAGATTGTAGGTGAGGGCCTGCTAGTGAGTTGACCCTCTAAAAGGTTGTAGGTGAGGGCCTGCAGGTGAGCTTCCCCTCTAAAACATTATATGCGAGGGCCTGCAGATGAGATGACCCTGTAAAAGATTGTAGGTGAATGCCTGCTGGTGAGCTGACCCTGTAAAACATTATATGCGAGGGCTTGCTGGTGAGTTGACCCTGTAAAAGATTGTAGGTGAGGGCCTGCAGGTGAGCTGACCCTCTAAAACATTACATGCGAGGGCCTTCAAGTGACATTTGGATCAAGGGCCTGCTGATCTGATCATCTAAAACATTGGTGACTCTAGATAACCTGGGGCCGATCGCACGTCCCTGTGATGGTGACGATCTATTCGGATGTCTTCCCTATCAACTTTCAATGTTATTTTCAGCGCAAACCATGGTGACCACGACTAACAGGGAATCAGAGCTCGATTCCGGAGATGGAGCCTGAGACACGGCTATGGCTACCACATCCAAGCAAGGCAGCATGCGAGCAAATTACCTATTAGGTATAATTAGGTGAGGGCCTGCAGGTGAGCTGACCCACAAAAAAATAATGTGCGAGGGCCTGCTGGTGAGCTGACCCTGTCAAACATTTTATGCAAGGGCTTGCTGGTGAGCTGACCTTGTAAAAGATTTACGGTGCGGGCCTACTGGTGAGCTGACACTGTAAAAGATTGTAGGTGAGGGCCTGCAGGTGAGCTGACCCTCTAAAAAATTATATGCGAGGGCCTTCAGGTGAGCTGGCCCTGTAAAAGATTGTAGGTGAAGGCCTGCTGGTGAGCTGACCCTGTAAATTATTATATGCGAGGGCCTACTGGTGAGCTGACCCTGTAAAACATTGTAGGTGAGGGCTTGCTGGTGAGCTGACCCTCTAAAAATGATATACAAGGGCCTGCAGCTGAGCTGACCCTGTAAAACATTATATGCGAAGGGCATAAATGCGAGGGCATTATATGCGAGGAATAAGCATGTTGATATGATGAAAGAGGAGAAGGAGGATGAGAAAAGGAAGATTCAACCATATACCCTTGTTTGTGGTGGAAGGGGTGCATGGGAATACAGTGCATTCAATACATTATAAACAACACATTTAAAGTGCCTTTATGTTCATCAGCTTTCCTCTGGTGGAGTCGAGAAGTCATGGTCAATCCAGGCCTTGTTCATTTTTATGAGTCAACATGTCAACATTTTTAGTTGACAGGCGGTTAAGCTTATCTGTTATAATGCCACCAGTAGCAGATCTTTACTAACAAGGGTTAATAGCGTAGCGGCATGACGTAGGACGTGGACGTGCTGCGCCCATCCTGCCTACCTCCCTCGCTCGGCAGCTCCATCGCTCGTGTGCCCTCCATGCATCTGTGGAATGGCTGGGTGACTTTGGCCGTGCGGTCCCTCTTCTGCACGCTCGGCCACTATTGCAGCGCGCTGTCGTGAGCATTTCTTGGAGTCGGGTCTCGGTTTTGGTTTGTGCTTGATGTGCCTGAAATGAAAAACCTGTTCTGGAGGAGCGTGGGGCTGGTTTCCTCTCCGGTCTGTTTGGTCTGCTTGGTGGTATGGCGTAATTATCTGCGGCGGTCCAAGTACACAGACGCAGGTATATACCTGGACACAGACGCTGCTTCCCCATGCCTGGTCTTCTTGGTGGCTTGCTTCAATTGGCTGCGGTTTGAGGATGCAGACTCCGATGTAGACGCTGTCTGTTCCTACAGGTGCAGGTGCATAGAGTGGGAGTCCCTTCAGCTGTGGGGCTGTGGGTGTCTAGGGCTGAGGGGCTCTCTTGGTGAGAGTGCGAGTGCTCCCAGCCCAATAACTGTTTGCTATTAGTTTGAGGGTTTCTGCCCCGGCACCGGGCCGGCCTTGTATTCCACAAGTTGATTTTTATTTTTATCTGGTACCGGATGGTGAGGGGGTTGATGTCATGGTCTTACCTGCTTGCTGCTCTCCTTCGTTTGACATGTGCTGGCGGCCATCTTGGTTTCTGGGTTTCTTGTAGCCTTCCACCCTGCGGCTCCTCCTTCCCCTGGGAGGAGCTGGATGCCTAGCTCATATATATAGGAGGTCTGTGGCTTCAGTTCCTTGCTTGGTCCTCTTGTGTTCACATGCTTCTAAGACTGCTGCTGCTTCTGGTTCCTGATCCTGGCTTCGTCTGACTACCCTTCTGGTTCCTGATCCTGGCTTCGTCTGACTACCCTGCTGGTTCCTGATCCTGGCTTCGTCTGACTACCCTGCTGGTTCCTGATCCTGGCTTCGTCTGACTACCCTGCTGGTTCCTGATCCTGGCTTCGTCTGACTACCCTTCTGGTTCCTGACCTCTGGCTTCGCAAAGACTCTGCTCGGTTTCACCATCCGTTTGGACTTTTGCTTTACAGCTTTATTTTCAATAAAGCCTTCTTATTTTCACTTATCTCTTGTTGTATGTCTGGTTCATGGTTCCGTGACATTAGGACCAAGCCATGAATTCTGACGGTACAGGGCCATTCTCGCTACCCACGCTGGTTGCCAGACTTGATCAGCAGGATCACCTGTTGGGTCGGTTCGCTGTGGCGTTGCAAACCCTGCTTGAACGCACGGCTCATTTCGCTCCCGTTGCCGATGGGTCGGTTGTCGCTCCTGGGCTCGCTCCTACTGCCGCTCCGGTTGTTGCGCCAGAGTCTACCCCGACACCTGTTGTTGCGCCTGCGGTGTTTCGGGGTATGACCGGTTCTACCCCTCTTCCACAGCGCTTTGGGGGAGAGCCAACTCAGTGCCGAGGTTTCCTTAACCAGGTGGGCATTTATTTCGAGTTGCTGCCACATGCCTTTCCTACTGAGAGATCAAAGGTGGGCTTCTTGATCTCGCTGCTCTCGGACAAGGCCTTGGCCTGGGCCAGCCCTTTATGGGAGAACAACAATCCGGTGGTTGCCGAGTTTTCCGGTTTTGTTGCTTCTCTTCGGAAGGTATTCGATGTGCCGGCTCGTGCTGCCTCTGCTGCGAAGCTCCTTATGTCCATCAGACAGGGTTCACGATCCGTAGCTGAATACGCCATTGAGTTTCGTACCCTGGCAGCAGAGGTGGGCTGGAATAATGAGGCTCTGGTCGCTGCTTTCTCTCATGGTCTCTCGGATGCCTTGAAGGATGAGGTTGCAGCTAAGAACCTACCAGTTGAGCTCGAGTCTCTTATTTCTTTCCTGATTTTGATTGACACCAGACTCAGGGAGAGACCTTCCTTTAAGGAGAACCTGCGGAGGTCTTCTAACAGATTGGTGCCTACGTTTGCTGTCCCACCCGTGCCTCCCTCTCCTCCCACGCCTCCTGGGGATGACTTGTCTGGGGGTGAACCCATGCAGCTGGGGTTTGCTCGCCTGTCCAAGGGGGAGAGGGCACTCCGATGCATGTACTGTGGTCTCGGTGGGCATTTTCGGTTGGCATGTCCGAACCGTCCGGGAAACGCTCGTACCCTGAGATCCTGTCGGGGGCAGATCTTGGGTGGAGTCTCCTCGTCCCCGGTTTCCCGTGTTGACAAACCACTGATCACTGTTGTCCTCTCCTGGGTCGGGGGCTCGGTGACGACCCAGGCGTTGGTGGACTCTGATGCTGGTGGTTTGTTCATTGATAGTGTGTTCGCTGCCGCCAATTCCATTCCTCTGCAGGCTCGAGGTTCCCCACTGGCTCTTGAGGCGATAGACGGCAGACCCCTTCTGCCGCCACACGTGACTCATGAGACCCTTCCAGTGGGGATAGCCATTGGTGCCGTTCACAGAGAGTCGGTCTGCCTCCAGGTTATTTCGTCTCCACACTACTCGGTGGTCTTGGGGTACCCCTGGCTCCAGAAGCATAATCCGACTTTCGATTGGAGATCGGTCGAGATCCTCTCGTGGTCACCGCAGTGTGGGGCTAGTTGCATCCATGGGTCTGTCAAGTTGCTGTGTACTTCCTCGGACTCTCTGTTGCCTCCTGAATATGAGGAGTACCGGGATGTATTCGATAAGGTGCGCGCGGTTGCCCTACCTCCGCACCGCCCATATGATTGTGCCATAGAGTTACAATCTGGTGCCATTCCTCCTCGTGGCAAAGTCTATCCACTGTCGGTAGCGGAGAATGAGGCCATGGAGGAGTACGTGAGGGAGGCGCTTTCACGCGGACACATTCGCAAATCTTCGTCCCCGGCAGGGGCTGGATTTTTCTTTGTGAAAAAGAAGGGCGGTGAGTTGAGGCCTTGCATCGATTACAGGGGTCTCAATCGCATCACGATCAAGAACGCTTACCCGATACCCTTGATTTCCGAGCTGTTCGATCGCCTTAAAGGGGCCACGGTCTTTACCAAACTCGACCTGAGGGCGGCATATAACCTGGTAAGGATCAAGGCGGGCGATGAGTGGAAGACCGCGTTTAACACCAGGACCGGTCATTACGAATCCTTGGTTATGCCCTTTGGGTTGTGCAATGCGCCCGCAGTCTTTCAGGAATTCATCAACGATGTTTTCCGTGACCTGTTGCAGCAGTGTGTGGTAGTCTATTTGGATGACATCTTGGTATATTCTGAATCCATGGAGGCCCACATTCTGGATGTCAGACGAGTGTTGCAACGGTTACGAGAGAACAAGCTGTTCGGTAAGCTTGAGAAATGCGAATTTCACCGATCCCAGGTAACCTTCTTAGGTTACATCATTTCCGCTGAGGGGTTCTCCATGGATCCTGAGAAGGTTTCGGCTGTCTTACAGTGGCCCCAGCCCAGTGGTCTTCGTTCCCTGCAGCGCTTTTTGGGCTTCGCCAATTATTATCGGAAGTTCATCAGGGACTTTTCCATGCTGGCCAAGCCTCTCACGGATCTGACCAGGAAGGGCAGTAATTCCCAGGTCTGGCCGCTCGAGGCCATCCGAGCTTTTGAGGCCCTAAAGTCCGCCTTTGTGTCGGCTCCGATTCTGTCGCATCCCAACCCTGGGTTGCCCTTTGTCCTCGAGGTGGACGCGTCTGAGACGGGAGTAGGCGCCCTTCTGTCTCAGCGTAGAACACCAGAGGGTCCTCTGCTTCCTTGTGGGTTTTACTCCCGGAAACTGTCTTCCGCGGAGTGCAACTATCAGATTGGTGACAGGGAGTTATTGGCCATCGTGCAGGCCCTTAAAGAATGGAGGCACTTGCTCGAGGGTTCAGTGGTTCCGGTTCTCATCCTGACGGACCACAAGAATCTGACCTACCTTTCTGAGGCCAAGAGATTGACACCACGTCAGGCCAGATGGGCTCTGTTCTTGTCACGTTTTAATTACGTGGTCTACTTACCCGGTTCCAAGAACATCAGGGCGGATGCCTTATCACGGCAGTACTCCGAGCTGTCCAGGGAGGAGTCGATTCCGACTTCGGTCATACCTCCGAATCAGATCCTGGCCGCCATTCGCACCAGCCTGACCTCTCCCCTGGGTGAGCAGATTTTGGCGGCTCAATCTGGTGCTCCCTCTGGGAGACCCAACGGCAGATGTTTTGTGCCTGAGGAGTTGCGCACTCGGTTGTTGCGAACCTACCATAACTCCAAGACCGCGGGGCATCCTGGAAAGAATCAGCTGTCCTGGGTTGTTTCACGTCTGTTCTGGTGGCCTTCCCTACGTTCCGACATCGCCGCATATGTAGCGGCATGCTCCGTTTGTGCCCAGAGTAAGTCCCCTCGGCGCCTTCCGTTGGGCCTTCTGCAACCCATAGCCACCGGGGAGCGTCCATGGTCACACCTGGGGATGGATTTCATTGTGGACCTCCCTGCATCCCGAGGCCATACGGTCATTCTCATGATTGTGGATCGGTTTTCCAAAATGTGCCACTGTGTTCCTCTCAAGAAGTTACCCTCTGCACAAGAGTTGGCCACGATTTTTGCCAGGGAGGTCTTCCGGTTGCACGGTTTGCCTAAGGAGATTGTGTCGGATCGGGGGAGTCAGTTTGTGTCCAGGTTCTGGCGCGCCTTTTGCTCCCAGTTGGGGATTCATCTCTCCTTCTCCTCGGCCTACCACCCTCAGTCCAATGGGGCCGCAGAACGATCCAATCAGGCCTTGGAGCAATTCCTTCGTTGCTATGTCTCCGATCACCAAGACAATTGGGTTGACCTCCTGCCTTGGGCTGAGTTTGCCAGGAACACGGCGGTGAACTCTTCCTCTGGGACGTCTCCCTTCATGGCCAATTATGGGTTCCAACCTGCCGTGTTACCGGAGGTATTCTCTCCCCAGGATATTCCGGCTGTGGAGGATCACCTTTCCGTCCTACGTGCTTCTTGGGTACAGATCCAGAAGTCTCTTGAGGTCTCTGCGCAGCGCCAGAGACTCCAGGCGGATCGCAGACGAGCGCCTGCTCCTTCCTACCAGGTCGGAGACCGTGTATGGTTGTCCACCCGCAACCTCAACCTTCGAGTGCCCACTCCCAAGCTGGCGCCTCGCTTTGTTGGTCCCTTCCGAGTGCTTCGCAGGGTAAACCCGGTAGCCTATGCCCTTGCGCTTCCTCCTGGCATGCGGATCTCCAACGTGTTTCATGTCTCCCTGTTGAAGCCACTGGTGTGTAATCGTTTCACTTCTTCGGTTCCTCGGCCTCGTCCGGTCCAAGTGGGCAATCGTGAGGAATATGAGGTGAGCAATATCCTGGACTCACGCCTGGTCCGCGGTCGGTTGCAGTTTTTGGTCCAATGGCGTGGTTATGGTCCAGAGGAGCGTTCCTGGGTTCCCTCCGCAGATGTCCATGCTCCTGCCTTGCTCCGAGCCTTCCACGCACGCTTCCCTCAGAAACCGTTTTGTGCTCCGCGGAGGAGGGGCCCTTGAGGGGGAGGTACTGTCATGGTCTTACCTGCTTGCTGCTCTCCTTCGTTTGACATGTGCTGGCGGCCATCTTGGTTTCTGGGTTTCTTGTAGCCTTCCACCCTGCGGCTCCTCCTTCCCCTGGGAGGAGCTGGATGCCTAGCTCATATATATAGGAGGTCTGTGGCTTCAGTTCCTTGCTTGGTCCTCTTGTGTTCACATGCTTCTAAGACTGCTGCTGCTTCTGGTTCCTGATCCTGGCTTCGTCTGACTACCCTTCTGGTTCCTGATCCTGGCTTCGTCTGACTACCCTGCTGGTTCCTGATCCTGGCTTCGTCTGACTACCCTGCTGGTTCCTGATCCTGGCTTCGTCTGACTACCCTGCTGGTTCCTGATCCTGGCTTCGTCTGACTACCCTTCTGGTTCCTGACCTCTGGCTTCGCAAAGACTCTGCTCGGTTTCACCATCCGTTTGGACTTTTGCTTTACAGCTTTATTTTCAATAAAGCCTTCTTATTTTCACTTATCTCTTGTTGTACGTCTGGTTCATGGTTCCGTGACAGTTGAAGATTGGATCCCTGTGAGAGAGGGAGAGACCTCCTCGCTTATATGCTTTCGCATTGAACTGAACTGTACCTTTGGAATTCCGCAGGTCTATCTGGCCCATTCCTTGTTGCCCCTTCGTCGAAATCCGAGATAAAGGGGCTGAAGACTGGTGAGATCAGCAGGGGTCACCCTGCTTTGGTGTTGGATTTGTGACTCGTATTTTGCTGTTAACTAACTTCAAATACTAACTTAAGTACTAACAGAGATTAACGTTGATTAACTTTGGACAGATTTTTGCGTTCTCATATCTGTCGCAATAACATCTAACTTTGATCCTCCTGCGCTATTTTCATAACATGCGGCTTTCTATTATGTTTTGAAAATGTGGTTGTAGTTTTATGCCTCTGTCTACACTGCTCTAATTTAACTTTTTTTTTGGATTCTTTGTGTGTAACGCCAATCCCTGCCCCACTTTCAGATATTGTTTAGTAAAGCTTTTAGCCACAATGCCCCCCCACATTTAGGAAATCCGGAGGTATAAGTCCCCCGAAAGGAGGCCTGGGGGGTAGCCCGCAGGCTCGTCTAGATACATTTTTGAAGTCACCAACGTCAAAAACTAGGGGGGGTCCCAAAAAGCGGGAATTCACTCTGAACTGGGAGGAAATAAGTCTACCTCGATAGAACTGGTCTCCTCAGAGGCTAAGGAAATAGATAGGGAAAGTCTGGACACTGTTAATAAAAAAATTTCTGAGATTTTGGGGGCAGTAAATACGACCAATAGCACGGTATCACAATTAACAGTTACACTGGCGGCATTACAGGGGGATGTTACTATAATTAGGGATGAAATTACAAAATTAAGAGCAAAAGTGAAAGATCTGGAGTCGGATACATTGGCTGTAAAAAAGGAGTTTGGTCTCACTAAAAAACGTTTGGATGATGCTGATCAAAAGCGTATATGGTTGAAAAATAAACTGATAGATTTGGAGGATAGATCTCGCAGGAATAACTTAAGACTGATGGGGTTCCCTGAGGGAGTGGAACAAGATATTCCAGCGGACTTTGTTCAAAAGTGACTGGTGCAAACACTTGGATCGGATTATGATCGGATTATGATCTTTCCACGTTCTGTGTAGAGCGTGCTCATAGAATCCCTTTGAGAAAGCTCTAGTGCTTTAGTTGCCAGATTGGTTTGCTCTAAGGACCGTGATTGGGTACTTAGACGTAAAAGAACTCCTCAAAACAGCTTTTGATGGTAACGACATCCAAATATACCCTGATTTCTGTCGTGAAACACAAAATAAAAGGCGATACTTTTATGAGGTTAAAAAAAGATACATTTCTGCTAACATAAAGTATTCGATGTTGTACCCTGCTAAACTCAGGGTTGTTTACAATGGTTCTGTGCATTTCTTCACTACATCTACAGAGTCTGCACAGTGGCTTGATTTGGCCGGTGTGTAGCCTCTGTTGTGGTTTTTATTTTTCTATGGTGGCTATATGTATATGCAGTTGGTTATATGGCGTGGTGGAGTGCGGAGCGGGGTTGGAGTGGGGGTCGGGGTTGGCGAAGTGGAAGAGGTTGATGGGGATAATACTCCCTGTGAGCCATGTGGAGGGATGGGGTAGTGGTTATGGATGGGGGAGAATTAGGGGGTGGGAAGGTTTGGGGGGTTGGCTGCTGTCGCTGTGCCCTGGTGACCTCTCTCACTCCCCCTATCCGTCTACGGAATGTTTTGTCTTTTTGTAGGATATAATGTCGCATAGGGTTTTGTGTTGGAATGTGCGAGGGTTGGGTGATAGAATTAAAAGGACAGTGGTTTTTGATGTAATGGCACGGCATCTCCCCGCAATAGTGGCTTTACTGGAGACACATGCAACGGTTGATAAGCTCCCCAAATTGAAGAGGCGATGGGCAAAACTGGAATATCACTCGCACCTCTCTGCATATTTGAGAGGCGTGAGTGTATATATCCATCGTGGGGTTGATTTTCATCCGTTGGAAGTTAGGCTGGACAGGGAGGGTAGATTTTCCTCCATGGTCTTTGGAGTGGACAGGAGACTATCTTAGCGTTTGTTTATGTGCCTCCTCCCTTCGCGTACACTGTTCTTTCCTTATTAACTAAGTTTATTTGTAGTAAAACCCAATGCCCGGTGTTACTGGTAGGTGACTTCAACTCTTTGCTGGACCCAAAACTGGACAGGGTGTCTATGTCATCTGAGCAGAAGCAGACCCGGTCTCCCCTGTGTAGTATCAGTCAGGAGCTGGCATTGGTCGATATTTGGCGGCATTTGTATGGAGAGAAAAGAGTGTATTCATGCTTTAGCCAGACGTATAAATCAATGTCAAGAATTGATCTGGCGTTTGCAAATAGTGCTATGATTGATCAAGTTGTGAAGATGAAATATGAATTGCATGGAATTTCCGACCATTCTCCGGTTCTGCTCCTGCTCAGAGGTGTGGATTTAAATGCAGGTCCTAACAGAGCCTTTAGACTTAATCCATATTGGTTGGAGGTTATCAGTGAGCGGGAGCTAATTAATGAGAGATTCTTGACTTCTGGCAGCGGAACAAGGGTTCCACCCACATTCATTTTTCATAGGACGCGTTGAAGGCCTATATTAGAGGCCTTTATTGCGGAAAAATAAAAAGACAAGGAGTGGAGTTCCTTAAGCAGGAGAACTCAATGAAGGAGACTATCAAGAGGTTGCAGGTTGCTCTGACTAAACATAGTAGTGATACCCTTCGCACACAGTTGAAAGAAGCGAACCAACAATATAAGACCTTTTTGGTAAATAAAGCCCAACATAAACTTTTTTTTCAAGGACAGAGACGTTTTAGTGAGGAGGGGAAAACAGGTAAACTGTTAGCCGCATTAGTTGCCAATCAAAGAGGAGCGACTAAAATTAGGTCTATCAGAAATACATTGGGCCAGATAGTAAATGATCCAGATCAGATTAGACAGGAATTCGCTAATTATTACTCCACTATATATAGATCTGAAACGGTATGTAATCCCTCTACAATTAACTATTATTTAGATCAATTAGAAATGCCCGTTCTTTCGGCTCAGGAAAATGAAATACTTAATTACCCTATAGGACTGACAGAATTGGAGGCCGTTCTTTTGTCGGTTAAATATAATTCCTCTCCTGGGGCGGATGGTCTGCCATTTGAATTATATAGATATCACGCTAAGCCACTCCTCCCTATTTTACTGCAGGTTCTAAGTGAATCATATAGTTATGGCTGTCTTCCACCATCTTTTAGGGAGGCAATTATTACTTTAATAAAAAAAAAAGATAAGGACGGTAGTGAGGTTGGGTCATATAGGCCCATATCACTCCTTAACCGCCTCCGGACCGCCGAACGCAGCGACGCGTCCTGGAGGCGGTCGATTCATTCCTCCTGGACGCATATACGCTTCCTCTTGCGAGACGCGAGATTTCGGTCAGAGCCGGCCCGCGCATGCGCATCGCTGGCCGGCAAAAGTTCAAGGAGTATTTCGTCAGCAACCTGCTAGCCAATGATCGTCGCTGGCAGGTTGCTGATTTTTTAAAAATCGAATCAGAAGCCATCTAACACCTTATATTTATAAATATAAGGTGTTACAATGGCTTCTCTGCTCCTCTGCTGGTCCTTTTGGTTGGTTGGTTCCAGCAGAGGAGCAGACATCACTGTGAGTACCCACCAACACCACACTTAGCCCCCAGATCACCCTCCATCACCCCAATTAACCCCTTGATCGCCCCCTGTCAATCACCTAGTGAAAGGGAAAAAAGTGATCAGTGTAAACTGTCACTTTTTTTCCCCACTGGTATTGACTGATAGTTTTAGGATAGTTTAGGTCCCTTCGTTAGGTAGTTAGCGTCAGTTAGCGTCCAGCCCACCGCACCGCAGTCACTTATTCGCTGATTAGCGTATCGCTAATCAGCATTTGTACTTTTATAGTATCTGTAAGTGATCAAAACTGATCACAGTCAGATCTATAATTGTATTAGTGTCATCTTAGCTCCCCCTCCACCCAAAACACAGTGTTTGCCCGATCAGGCCTGATCGGTCGCCCACACGTGCGTTCACCCACGCCCGCCCCACCGCAGTGACAAAATTTTTTATTTTTTTTGATCACTGCACAATCACTTTACAAGCGCTGCGGCGATAAAAAAAAAATCAGTTTTGATATTTTTTATCAATCGCAGCGGCCTCCGGTACTTCACTAGCCTCCCATTTGTAAGACAGGCTTGCTTTTTTTCTTGGGTAGTCTCAAGGAATACCCCTAAATTTAGTAGTCCAAATGTCAAACAGGGGATATTCTTCTGAAGAGGCCTACAGGATTCTGACCCAGTCGGATGAGGAATGGGAACCCTCATCTGACGAATCTAGCGGGTCAGAATATGAACCTGTAGAAAGCAGTGGCAGTCTGACCCAAAGTTCGGACGAGGAGGTTGAGGTCCCTGATAGCACCAGGCGTACCCGGCCCCATGTCGCTAGACCACAGGTTGTGCAGGATCCGTTTCAAGGGCAGCAGAGTGGGGCTGGCGCTGTCGGATTACGTGGTGAGGCATACACCAGCAGCGCAGCCCATCCTGGACCTAGTACCAGCACTGTCGTACAACATGGTGAAGTGGCAAGCACCAGAAGGGCAGTTGAAGCTGGTACGGTGGCACGTGCAATAGTTACCCCGTCGCAGCCACCGCAAAGACAGGCCCGTAGAGCCCCTAGAGTCCCTGAGGTGCTGGCAAACCCTGATTGGCAGTCCCCAACTTCAGCCGCACCTGTAGTTCCCCCTTTCACCGCCCAGTCTGGAGTTCGGGTTGAGACAGCTCAGATCGGTTCGGCACTGGGATTTTTTGAGCTGTTCTTGACTGCGGAGCTCTTGGACTTAGTCGTGGCAGAAACAAATCGGTATGCCACTCAATTTATAACCGCCAACCCGGGAAGCTTTTATGCCCAGCCTTTCCGGTGGAAACCAGTCCAAGTTTCCAAAATTAAAATTTTTCTGGGCCTCCTCCTGAACATGGGTCTAACCAAAAAGCATGAATTGCGGTCATATTGGTCCACGAACCCAATTCATCACATGCCCATGTTCTCTGCTGCTATGTCCAGGACACGTTTTGAGACCATCCTGCATTTCCTGCACTTTAGCGACAACAGCACCTCCCATCCCAGAGGCCACCCAGCTTTTGACCGGCTCCACAAATTTCGGCCCCTCATAGACCACTTCAACCAGAAATTTGCAGATTTGTATACCCCTGAGCAAAACATCTGCGTAGACGAGTCCCTTATACATTTTACCTGGCGCCTTGGCTTTAAACAATACATCCCAAGCAAGCGCGCCCGGTATGGGGTCAAATTGTATAAGCTCTGTGAAAGGGCCACAGGCTATACCCACAAATTTCGGATCTATGAGGGAAAAGATCAGACCCTGGAGCCGGTCGGTTGCCCTGACTACCTGGGGAGCAGTGGGAAGACAGTCTGGGACTTGGTGTCACCCTTATTTGGCAAGGGGTACCATCTTTATGTGGACAATTTTTACACAAGTGTGCCCCTCTTCAGGCATTTGTTCCTAGAACAGATTGGCTGCTGTGGCACCGTGTGACCTAGCAAGGGGGGAGAGGGCTGCCTTGTGTAACGAAGAACTGCTCGCGGTGAAATGGAGAGACAAGCGTGACATTTACATGTTCTCCTCCATTCACGCAGACACGACAATACAAATTGAATGGGCAACCCGTGTCATTGAAAAGCCCCTCTCAGTCCACGACTATAATGCGCTCATGGGATGGGTGGACTTCAATGACCAGATGTTGGCTCCCTATTTAGTTTCCCGACGCACCAGACGCTGGTATAAGAAGGTGTCTGTATATTTGATTCAATTGGCTGCATATAATAGTTTTGTTCTCTACAGTAAGGCTGGGAGAACAGGATCCTTCCTCAAATTTCAGGAAGAGATCATCGAGAAACTCCTGTATCCAGGAGGTTCCGTGGCCCCAACCACCAGTGTAGTGAGCCGTCTACACGAGCGACATTTCCCCAATGTCGTTGCTGGTACCTCAACCCAACCGTCACCCCGAAAAAAATGTTGTGTCTGTAGCAGGAGTGGAATAAGGCGTGACACGCGCTATTTCTGTCATGACTGCCCTGACCACCCTGCCCTATGCTTAGGGGAGTACCACACACAGGTACACTAAGCATAGGGATTGCATCTCACAGGACAGGCACACAGGGCTATTAGGGCCCTTTTACTCACAGCTGCTGCAAACCTCTCCTTTCACCTGGGATAAAGTGCATAATGTACTTCGCCACATCTTTGGGCGATTTGCGCTTTGCACATTGTCCCATGGGGAATGAGAGGTTTGTCCTATAAAGGTAAAAAAAAAAAAAACACCGGTAAGCAAAAAAAGTTAACGTTCAGTTCAATAAAGTTTATATGTTCTGTTCAAAAGTTATTATAAAGTTAATAAATTTATTGCGTTGCGGCCTGTTTTTTTTTTTTTTTTTTTTACCTTCCAGGTGGACCAACCGATGAACCAGCTGCAGCACTGATGTGCATTCTGACAGAAGCATTGCGCTGCTGTCAGATTACACAAAAGTCAGTGTATGCGGCGCTGCAAGACGAGATTTCTCCTCTGCAGTAAAAGATACGTTTGCCGAGGCATATGAGCTGAGGAGGCGGCGGTGTTCATATACTTTGGCAAACACTTTGTATATAGAAAAAAATTTAAAATCCCGGCAATGATTTATTTATTCACATCGATTGATGTGAATGGAGAAATCTGGCTTGCCAGGGCATACGGGCTAAGTGGGTATGGATGTTGGGCGGAGCTCCTATGTCCTGGCAGACGTCTTTCCCCTCCTTTTTTTTTTTTTGGCAGAGATTTTTTCATCCACATTGATCGATGCGAATGAAGAAATCTGTGCCGTTCATTTTTTCTTTCAGCCCAGAGGCTGAACGAAAAAAAATAATCTCATTACCCGTATGCTCAATATAAGGAGAATAGCAGAAACTCCTAATGCTGGCCATACATGTAATGATTGCGGAGACCCTCAAATGCCAGGGCAGTACAAACACCCCACAAATGACCCCATTTTGGAAAGAAGACACCCCAAGGTATTCACTGAGGGGCATATTGAGTCCATGAAAGATTGAAATTTTTGTCCCAAGTTAGCGGAAAGGGAGACTGTGAGAAAAAAATTAAATAAAAAATTTCCGCTAACTTGTGGCAAAAAATAAACAAATTCTATGAACTCGCCATGCCCCTCATTGAATACCTTGGGGTGTCTTCTTTCCAAAATGGGGTCACATGTTGGGTATTTATACTGCCCTGGCATTTTAGGGGCCCTAAAGCGTGCAAAGAAGTCTGGGATCCAAATGTCTAAAAATGCCCTCCTAAAAGGAATGTGGGCCCCTTTGCGCATCTAGGCTGCAAAAAAGTGTCACACATGTGGTATTGCCGTACTCAGGAGAAGTTGGGGAATGTGTTTTGGGGTGTCATTTTACATATACCCATGCTGGGTGAGAGAAATATCTCGGTCAAATGCAAACTTTGTATAAAAAAATGGGAAAAGTTGTCTTTTGCCAAGATATTTCTCTCACCCAGCATGGGTATATGTAAAATGACACCCCAAAACACATTCCCCAACTTCTCCTGAGTACGGCAATACCACATGTGTGACACTTTTTTGCAGCCTAGGTGGGCAAAGGGGCCCACATTCCAAAGAGCACCTTTAGGATTTCACAGGTCATTTTTTACACATTTTTAATTTCAAACTAATTACCACACATTAGGGCCCCTAGAATGCCAGGGCAGTATAACTACCCCACAAGTGACCCCATTTTGGAAAGAAGACACCCCAAGGTATTCCGTGAGGGGAATGGCGAGTTCCTAGAATTTTTTATTTTTTGTCACAAGTTAGTGGAAAATGATGATTTATTTTTATTTTTTTCTTACAAAGTCTCATATTCCACTAACTTGTGACAAAAAATAAAAACTTCCATGAACTCACTATGCCCATCACGAAATACCTTGGGATGTCTTCTTTCCAAAATGGGGTCACTTGTGGGGTAGATATACTGCCCTGGCATTCTAGGGCCCCTAAAATGCCAGGGCAGTATAACTACCCCACAAGTGACCCCATTTTGGAAAGAAGACACCCCAAGGTATTTTGTGATGGTCATAGTGAGTTCATGGAAGTTTTTATTTTTTGTCACAAGTTAGTGGAATATGAGACTTTGTAAGGAAAAAATAAAAAAATAAAAAAATCATCATGTTCCGCTAACTTGTGACAAAAAATAAAAAGTTCTATGAACTCACTATGCCCATCAGCGAATACCTTAGGGTGTCTACTTTCCGAAATGGGGTCATTTCTGGGGTGTTTGTACTGTCTGGCCATTGTAGAACCTCAGGAAACATGACAGGTGCTCAGAAAGTCAGAGCTGCTTCAAAAAGCGGAAATTCACATTTTTGTACCATAGTTGGTAAACGCTATAACTTTTACCCAAACCATTTTTTTTTTACCCAAATATTTTTTTTATCAAAGACATGTAGAACAATAAATTTTGATAAAAATTTATATATGGATGTCGTTTTTTTTTGCAAAATTTTACAACTGAAAGTGAAAAATGTCATTTTTTTGCAAAAAAATCGTTAAATTTCGATTAATAACAAAAATAAGTAAAAATGTCAGCAGCAATGAAATACCTCCAAATGAAAGCTCTATTAGTGAGAAGAAAAGGAGGTAAAATTCATTTGGTGGTAAGTTGCATGACCGAGCAATAAACGGTGAAAGTAGTATAGTGCAGAAGTGTAAAAAGTGGCCTGGTCATTAAGGGTGTTTAAGGTAGGGGAGCTGAGGTGGTTAATACAGACTATAAGATTTTTGAAATAATTTGTCATACTGTTTTTGGACAAGGGCTGGAAAGTTGTTCCGTATGTCATCCAGATGATAGAGGAGTTCAGTCAATTGTCTGGTTATTTAATGAATTGGGCTAAGTCCTTGCTCCTCCCGCTAAACCGAAATGCCCCCGAAGGTGGCTCCGGCGTCCGGATATTGTCTTCAGATGATTCTCTGGATTACCTAGGGATAAAGATTGGTGTTCCTATAAGTAGATTTTATGATTTAAATCTTTCCCCGGTAATAGATAAAGTGAAGGGGAAAATTAGAGCCTGGCAAAAACTGTCAATATTGCAACATGACCGACTTGCCCTGGTGAAAATGATTATACTGCCCTTGATTTCGTACCCGATCTGTGCCTCTCCCATTTGGATAGAGAATGTTTTTTTTTTATAAATTAGAGACCTTAATAAATTATCTAATCTAGGGGAGGAAAAGGGTCCGTATAAAGCAAAGGTTTTTATGGTTGTCAGAAGGGGGACTATCACTTCCTTTTTTTCAAGGTTATTTTTTTTCTGCGCAGCTACAAAGGTGTTGTAATTTTAGAGAGAATGCACTTGGGCTGTACCTTTCGAGGGTAATAGGTAGGCCACTTGAGAATATTTTTATTCACTTAGAAACAGGACAGTTTGGAACTTTGGACACTAGTTGTTTAATCCCTAGGACTCTACAGAGGGTATGGAATAAACTGAAAATGATCTTGAAGGTTCCATATGCTTTTTACTTTACCCCTTTGTGGGAGAATTGGAACCTATCGGAATTTCTGAAAATAACAGATCATACCTATTGGAGTCTTAGGGGTATCACTAGAGTGGCACACTTGTTTGTGGTAGATCAGTTTAAAGCCCTAGGGGACTTTAACTTCACAAACATCACTTTGTTAGATTTGTTTATGTATGCACGTTTAAAACACGCGTATGATGCTTCATCTAATAAAAAGACATGATCACTCAACATTTATTTTTTGATTACTGTTTTGTTCACTCAGGGAATAGGTGCTACTTAATAACAATCTCATGTAGCACGCCGATTTCAAGCCTATGATATCGGCCTTAGGCAGTTTAGGTGTAGTAGCTACCTTGGCTCCTGATGAAGTGCATTAATTAGCTGCACAGAAACGCGTAGAGCCGTAGCTTAGTGTGTGCAGATCTACTGGTTGTTGGAGTGTATCTTGACCAACACCAGTATTTTTCTGCGTGGTTTACTCACCTACATGGGGGTTAGAGTTTGAGAGTCGGCACAGTGCATGGCCGCTCCTCTCACCAACCGCCACTGCTCAGTGATACGCCTGTCACTGGTCAGTTCATTTGTTTGCTGCTTGTGATATCTCCTTCATTGGTCTGGGGTATTAGACATTATCACATCTCCCAGAGGATATACCACACTTTTAGTATCTATTCCACCAGCACATATCAATTGTATAGGCAACACTTTGCCATTCGGAGCACCACATCCGATCATCAGTGCGGTGGTTTTATTTATACATATCAGTCCGTCTATCTGCATATGATACCTATAGCAGTCCTCCTACATACCATAGTAGGTAGTGCCACTGTCAATGCATGAGGTTACATTAATCTGGATAGACGGTTTAGTCTTAGTATTACTAATATAGGTTTCACCCCTTTCCATTAGTAGCACCAATAAAATATTTATTATTTTTGCTCCATTTTAGCGTCCTCTTTATCAATATTTGTCTGTTATTATACTATAGGGATGTGTACCTAATATACTTAGCTCTTTAATTTTGCACTCAGGGAATAGGATTAAAATTGCACAGATTTATTCTAAATTGCGAGATTCACTGTCCATGGTTACTCCCTTTAAAAGTACACATAAATGGGAACAGGAATTGAGATCTCCCCCACTTCCCTGGCCACAGATATTTATAAATATTAAAAAGGTAGTATCTGCAACCAGTTATAGACTTATTCAGTTTAAGATTTTGCACAGGTTATACTATACACCACAAATACATGCTAAGTTTCCTAAGAATAGAGTTTGGGAACTTTTTTGCCAGAAGTGTGGTAGCCCCAATGTTGGATATATTCATCTTCTATGGGAGTGTAGTACGATAAAGCGGTTCTGGGAGCAGGTATTTACAGCTTTGCAAGGGGACTCTCTCCAATTCTCTGCTCCGGACATGGTCTCTGCGATTTTGGGTTTGTATATACCAGAAAGTTCTTACTCTCCTGGTGAACAATTAATATGGTTGAAGGGCTGTTTGCCAGCAAAGGTTCTGATAATTAAGAAATGGGGCTCCCCATCTCTCCCTCGCTTGTGGAGTGGAGACTGATTATGTCCCAAATAAAGTCCTATGAGGAAGTAGAGACGCGGTGGAGGGGAGGCACGTGAACACGCTATTTTGTCTTAGAATTGGGGCGGACTATTTATTCTTTGTAATGGAGCATTGCAACTCCATTGCATCAGGGGGACTACGTGGACGGGTCGGGGCTGGGGGCGTGGGGTTCGGGGTACCAGCGACTGCAGCCAAGAATGGAAGGGAGGGGGGGTATTTATTAATTTAAAAAAAGGGGTTTAGGTGGGATTAAATGTATTAGGTTAGAGTCTACAGATCTGGATTTAATGCTACTTTTTGGGATGGTGTCAGGACTGTATTAACATGTATTATCTATGTTTGTAAGTTCTCTTTTTTCTGTCTAAAAGTTTTGTAACTATTTTGAAGAAAATAAAAATAATAATAAAAAAAAAAAAAATAATAATAATGCCCTAAATACCCGCTCAGACAAAACGCTGGTGGCAGGGCAGGCCAGCACCTCCAAGGCGAAGAGCGCCAGTTCGTGCCACGTGTCCAGCTTGGACATCCAGAAGTTGTAAGGCACTGAGGGATCATTGAGGACACTGACATGGTCTGCTATGTACTCCTTCACCATCTTCCAAAATGTTTCCCTCCTTGTGACACTAGGCCGCGCATCAGGGTGAGGGTGCTGGCGGGGTGTCATGAAAATGTCCCAGGCTTTGGAGAGTGTTCCCCTGCCTCTGTTGGAACTGCTGTGTGTTTCCCTTGTCTCCCCTCCTCGGTTGGCCAAAGAACTATGGACTCTGCCGCCAGCATTGTCTGATGGAAATTTTTGGAGCAATTTTTCAACAAGGATGTTCTGGTATTTCACCGTTTTTCTCATCCTCTCCACCAGAGGACTGAGAGATGAGAAGCTCTCTTTGTAGTGGGCGGCGAGAAGGGTGAACAACCAGTAATCCGTGTTGTCTAAAATGCGTATAACGCGCGGGTCGCGGGAAAGGCAGCCTAACATGAAGTCAGCCATGTGTGCCAGAGTATCAAAAGACAAGACTTCGCTGTCGTCATCAGGAGGATCACTCTCAATCTCCTCATCCTCTTCCTCCTCTTCTGCCCACCCACGCAGAACAGGTGGAATTAAACTCTCATGGGTACTACACTCTGTAGCGGAGGCAACCGTCTTCTGCTCCTCCTCCTCTTCATCGTCCAATTCGCGCTGAGAAGACGAACTGAGGGTGGTCTGGCTATCACCCTGTGTAATGTCTTCCCCATTTCCACCTCTTCCACATGCAAAGCGTCGTCCTAAATTGTGAGCAGCTAGCGTTTGAGTAGACACAGAAGTGGGATGGTTACGCTGATAAAAGCGTTATCGCCGCTCACCATCTCTGTTGATTCCTCAAAGTTTCTTAAAACCTCACAGAGGTCAGACATCCATGCCCACTCTTCGCTTGTGAATAGCGGAAGCTGACTGGAAAGGCGATGACCATGTTGCAGCTGGTATTCCACTACTGCCCTCTGCTGCTCACAAAGCCTGGCCAACATGTGGAATGTAGAGTGCTCACGTCGCAAAAACAGCCGGTGAGCTGGCAATTGCAAGCGCTGTTGCAGTGTTGACAGACTGTCTGAAGCTGACGATGACTTTCGGAAATGTGCACACACACGGCGCACCTTAACTAGTAGCTCAGGAAAATTGGGGTAGGTTTTGAGTAACCGCTGAACCCCTAAGTTTAAGAAGTGGGCTCGGCATGGGATGTGTGTGAGCTTGCCGAGCTCCAAAGCCGCCACCAAGTTACGGCCATTATCAGACACAACCATGCCTGGCTTTAGATTGAGTGGCGACAGCCACAGCTCAGTCTGGTCCCTTATACCCTGCCACAGCTCTGCGGTGGTGTGCTGTTTGTCCCCTAAGCATATCAGCTTCAGCACGGCCTGTTGCAGCTTCCCCACTGCATGCTACACTGCTTCCAGTTACCGACTGATTGACTGTTGCTGCACGTGGATAATTCGGAGGTGGAGGAGGAGTCGGAGGAAGAGAAGTGGGGGTTGGAGCCACTAACGTAGGAGGTGGCGGAAACCCTGATGGAATTAGGGCCCGCAAATCTTGGCATTGGTAGCACCTGTGCCATCCCAGGGTACGACTCGCACCTGGCCTCCACGACATTCACCCAGTGTGCCGTCAGAGAAATGTAGCGTCTCTGGCCGAATGCACTTGTCCATGGGTCCGTGGTGTCAGGGCACATGTGATGTTACGGGACACATGTTGGTGTAAGGCGGGCACGGCACACCTTGAAAAATAGTCATCAGGTTGCGGAAGGCCTCAGTGTCCACAAGCCTAAATGGCAACATTTCCAGGTCCAGTAATTTGGAAAGCTGCTCATTTAGTGCTATTGCCTGTGGGTGGATGGCAGGGTATTTGCGCTTGCTTTCAAATGCCTGGGGTAAGGACATGCTGGTGGTAATGAAGTTGCTAGTGTTCATGTCCTGGCTCATTTTGGTACGTCACAGGTTGCAAACTACTATTCTTTTGTTGCCCGCACTTTCCTCAAAAAAAACGCCATACTGCGGAACACCTACCTCTTGGCAAGGGTGATTTCCGCAAGGAGGTGCTCCGTGGAACAGTTGCGGGCCTGTTTGGTGTGGCCTCTCCCTTTTGCCACCCCACTGCCTCTTCCAGCCTGTTGCGGTGCAGCAGATCCCCCCTCCTCTGTACTGCTGTCTTTGCTCGGCTTTCCACCTTCCCAGGTTGGGTCAGTGATTTCATTGTCCGCCACCTCTTCTTCCACTCTGGTCATCCTCCTGACTTGACCTAGCAACAACCTCATTTTTTGACATCTGTGTCTTATCCTCATAGTCAACCTCTTGAGACACTAATTGCCGTTGACTTATTGGCAACTGTGTCTCATCATCATCCACCTCGTGAAACACTAATTGCCGTTCCCTACCGTCATCTTCTTGTGACTGTGGATGCTCAAGAGTTTGGGCATCGGTGCACATGATCTCCTCATGTCCTTCTTCAAGCGGGCTTGGCGAGAGGCCCAAATCAAGGAATGGCGATGAAAAGAGCTCCTCGGAATATCCAAGTGTGGGATCATTTGTTTGGCAAGACTCTCCATGGTGGGAGTAAGGAGGATTAGGGTAAAGATTCTGTTAAGCAGACTCCTGGCGGCTGAGACTCGACTTTGTTGAAGACAGGGTGGTGCTTAACCGAATGGAAGCATTATCTGCTGCAATACAACTGACTGCCTGGTCGCACTGGTCTGACTTCAAGAGTGGTGTCCTGTGCTGCCCTGCAAACTGGAACATGAAGCTAGGTATCGTGGATGAGTGTGTTTCTTGTCCTCTTGCAGCAGGCACAGTTTCACCGTGCCCAGTGCCACGGCCTCTGTGTGCACCATCAGCAGCACGGCCACTTCCCCGTCCCTTACTGCTCGCCTTCAGCATAATAAATGATATATATGCTTGCAAGTATGTCACACGTACAGTAGCGCAAGTTTTGTAAGTGTATGCGCAAATAAATTAAACTGAATGTCACTGATATTTAGGATGTGCAAACGTTATACAGGAGATGTAGCGCAGGTAATGTTGCTGTGACCAGCGGCTAATAAAAAATTACGGGAAATGTCGCAGCTATTTGGGATGTGCAAACATTATACAGGAGATGTAGCGCAGGTAATGTCACTGTCTGCAGCGGGCACCGTCTGATGAAAAAGTACACTGGATGTCACAGATATTTTTATGCTGCGCACACGTTACACAGGAGATGTAGCGCAGATAATGTCGCTGTCTGCAGCAGCCAAACAATTGCAAGCTATTTAGCGCAGGTTGCGCTAAAAATATTGTATATATTGCTGCCAGATACAACAATAGTCCTTAAAAGAACTTTTGGGTCTCTAACAATCGCACGCAATTTAGCGCAGGTTGTGCAAAAAATATATATTTCTGCCAGACACAACAATAGCCCTCCAAACCCAAACACTGTAGCGTGTCTCTAGGGGGAGAAATTCCTCCACAGGCGTAGCAGCCAACAAACGTGTGGGGAGGAGACTCGAGCATCGCGTTCGAGCACATGCGGTATTCGGCCGAACACCGCTATGTGCAGAGCATTGCGATGCTCGAGCCGAACTGGTGTTCGGCCGAGCATGCTCGATCAACACTACTAATAGGAAAATCCTAATAGGACTCATAAAAATCAGTCAGAAATGAATCCAAACACTGGAAAGATAAAAGGGGAGGGCAGAAAAAAATCACAGTTCTATATAAAATGTACATAGTGGTAATACCATACTTCTAAATGAAACAACGTTCAGACTCCCAATATGTTATTTCAGACTTAAGCCAAAAGAGAATTTTAAGCAAATTTACAAAGTCCTGGCCATACAAAAGTATTCTTTTAGATGGTTATCTTGCGCTTTATTCTTGGGATCTAATTTCAGATTTCTGTAGGCTTCTTGAAAAATGAAATTCAATTTTCCTGCAAGAAAAAAAAGCAAACAACCAAAGAAAGAACTTTTCATTATAGCACTAAATCATTTATAAGCTGTATTCCCAATCTTTAGGTCTATGACAGTGCTGAGAGTTTGTGCTGCCCTGTAGTACCTATGAATTCAACTTAATTATGCAGTTGTTGGATTCCATTGTACTTCCCTGTGGTTGTGATTGGGTCCTGTCAGCAGAAACTCTATAGATTTTATTACGTAAATCTGTGAATACTCTGGTATTGCAGTTCTAATTTTTGTCACAATGTACTATATTCATCTGTGCAAATCCAACATAGGAAAGGAAAGGAAAATGTACATAGTATACCAATATAAGGATATGGTGTATGATTACTAGCAATTTTGAATTATCACAGGTACTGAAAACTAGCTGAACTTAAAACACAAAAATTTGTAGACAGCCTCCCACCCCATGTTAAAAAAGACATCTCACCAAAACACATTAGGGATATCCATGGTCCTGAAAAACCAAATTACACCACTATTGCTGGAAACCATTAAAGCAGTTTTCTGGGATTTTCATATTGATGGCCTATCCTGTGGCCTCCTCACACCTTACCAAGCATAGTGGCTGTGCTTGATATCACACCCTCCACCTAGACCACCACGTGAGCCTACACGGCCACATACACCCATTCACCGCCTCCTCAACCTCTTGCTCCTACATCATTCCTAATTTTTATTTTTTTAAGGTCTTTTATGTTTTTTAAAATTCATTTCCCTATCCACATTTGTTTGCAGAGCATTTTCCATGCTCTTAAGCACATTTTGCTGCCTTTTGAAGCCCTATAGCTCTTTCCATGACATTTTTACAGCCATTTTAGTGCTCAAAAGTTCGGGTCCCCATTGACTTCAATGGGGTTCGGGGTCAAGTTCGGTTCCCGAACCCAAATTTCTGCCAAACCTGCCGAACCCGAACATCCAGGTGTCCGCTCAACTCTACACGCCACATAAGGCTCTAGAACTTATAACTGCACCGCTGAACGGCAAATAATACATATTTTTTTGCCACTAATACAAGCCAAAAAGGGTTGTAATTTTCTCACTTCACCACACAACGGAAAATTCTTTTTTCCCCCCACTAATACATGCCAAAAAGGGCTTTAGAAGATATAACTGCACTGCTGAACAGCAAATAGGCCCTTATTTTTTCCACTTATACACGTTACAAAAGTCTTTAGAACATATAACTACATTGCTGAATGGCAAATAATATATATTTTTGCCACTAATACACGCCAGAAAGGGCTTTAGAACATATAACAGCACCGCTGAACTGCAAATAATATATATTTTTGAGCCACTAATACAAGGGCTTTAGAACATTTAACTGCACAGCTGAACGTCAAATAATATATTCTTTCTGCCACTAATACATGCCAAAAACGGCTGTAATATTCTCAGTTCACCACACAACGGCAAATTCATTTTTTTTGCCACTAATACGCGCCAAAAAGGGCTTTAGAACATATAACTTCACCGATGAATGGCAAATAATATATTTTTTTATGCCAATAACACATGCCAAAAAGGGCTGTAATTTTCTCAGTTCACCACACAAATGCAAAAACTTTTTCTTGTGCCATTAGTATACGCCAAAAAGTGCTTTAGAACATATAACTGCACCGCTGAACGGCAAATTATATATATTTTTTTGCCACTAATACACGCCAAAAAGGGCTTTAGAATATATAACTGCACCGCTGAATGGCAAATAATATATATTTTTCTGCCACTAATACATGCCAAAAAGGGCTGTAATTTTCTCAGTTCACCACACAACGGCAAACACTTTTTTTGTGCCACTAAAAGACGCCGAAAAGGGCTTTAGAACTGCACTGCTGAACGGCAAATAAGCCCTTATTTTTTTCCACTTATACACGTTACAAAAGGCTTCATAACATATTACTACATCGCTGAACTTCAAATAATATATATTCTTTTGCCACTAATACATGCCAAAACGGGCTTTAGAACATAACTGCACCGCTGAACGGCAAATAGGCCCTTATTTATTTCCACTTATACACACCACATAAGGCTCTAGAACTTATAACTGCACCGCTGAACGGCAAATAATACATATTTTTTTGCCACTAATACACGCCAAAGAGGGTTGTAATTTTCTCACTTCACCACACAACGGAAAATTCTTTTTTTTCCCCACTAATACATGCCAAAAAGGGCTTTAGAAGATATAACTGCACCGCTGAACAGCAAATAGGCCCTTATTTTTTCCACTTATACACGTTACAAAAGTCTTTAGAACATATAACTACATTGCTGAATGGCAAATAATATATATTTTTGCCACTAATACATGCCAAAAAGGGCTTTAGAACATATAACTGCACAGCTGAACGTCAAATAATATATTCTTTCTGCCACTAATACATGCCAAAAACGGCTGTAATATTCTCAGTTCACCACACAACGGCAAATTCATTTTTTTGCCACTTATACGCGCCAAAAAGGGCTTTAGAACATATAACTGCACCGCTGAACGGCAAATAGGCCCTTATTTATTTCCACTTATACACACCACATAAGGCTCTAGAACTTATAACTGCACCGCTGAACGTCAAATAATATATATTCTTTTGCCACTAATACATGCCAAAACGGGCTTTAGAACATATAACTGCACCGCTGAACGGCAAATAGGCCCTTATTTATTTCCACTTATACACACCACATAAGGCTCTAGAACTTATAACTGCACCGCTGAACGGCAAATAATACATATTTTTTTGCCACTAATACACGCCAAAAAGGGTTGTAATTTTCTCATTTCACCACACAAGTGCAAACAATTTTTTTTGTGCCACTAATACATGCCAAAAAGGGCTTTATTACATATAACTGCATAGCTGAAAGGCAAATAATATATATTTTTTGCCACTAATACATGCCAAAAAGGGCTTTAGAACATACACTCACCTAAAGAATTATTAGGAACACCATACTAATACGGTGTTGGACCCCCTTTTGCCTTCAGAACTGCCTTAATTCTATGTGGCATTGATTCAACAAGGTGCTGATAGCATTCTTTAGAAATGTTGGCCCATATTGATAGGATAGCATCTTGCAGTTGATGGAGATTTGAGGGATGCACATCCAGGGCACGAAGCTCCCGTTCCACCACATCCCAAAGATGCTCTATTGGGTTGAGATCTGGTGACTGTGGGGGCCATTTTAGTACAGTGAACTCATTGTCATGTTCAAGAAACCAATTTGAAATGATTAGAGCTTTGTGACATGGTGCATTATCCTGCTGGAAGTAGCCATCAGAGGATGGATACATGTTCTCATTCTGTTTACGCCAAATTCGGACTCTACCATTTGAATGTCTCAACAGAAATCGAGACTCATCAGACCAGGCAACATTTTTCCAGTCTTCAACAGTCCAATTTTGGTGAGCTTGTGCAAATTGTAGCCTCTTTTTCCTATTTGTAGTGGAGATGAGTGGTATCCGGTGGGGTCTTCTGCTGTTGTAGCCCATCTGCCTCAAGGTTGTGCATGTTGTGGCTTCACAAATGCTTTGCTGCATACCTTGGTTGTAACGAGTGGTTATTTCAGTCAATGTTGCTCTTCTATCAGCTTGAATCAGTCGGCCCATTCTCCTCTGACCTCTAGCATCCACAAGGCATTTTTGCCCACAGGACTGCCGCATACTGGATGTTTTTCCCTTTTCTCACCATTCTTTGTAAACCCTAGAAATGGTTGTGGGTGAAAATCCCAGTAACTGAGCAGATTGTGAAATACTCAGACCGGCCCGTCTGGCACCAACAACCATGCCACGCTCAAAATTGCTTAAATCACCTTTCTTTCCCATTCTGACACTCAGTTTGGAGTTCAGGAGATTGTCTTGACCAGGACCACACCCCTAAATGCATTGAAGCAACTGCCATGTGATTGGTTGACTAGATAATTGCATTAATGAGAAATAGAACAGGTGTTCCTAATAATTCTTTAGGTGAGTGTATAACTGCACTGCTGAACAACAAATAGGCCCTTATTTTTTCCCACTTATACTCGTTACAAAAGGCTTTAGAACATATAACTACATCGCTGAACGGCAAATAATATATATTTTTTTCCACTAATACACGCCAGAAAGGGCTTTAGAACATATAACTGCACCGCTGAGCTGCAAATAATATATATTTTTGTGTCAGTAATACATGCCAAAAAGGGCTATAATTTTCTCACTTCACCACACAACAGCAAAAACTTTTTTTTATGCTACTAATACACGCCAAAAAGTGCTTTAGAACATATAACTGCACTGCTGAACGGCAAATATATATATTTTTAACTCTAAATCACGCCAAAAAGGACAATAATTTTCTCACTTCACCACACAACGGCAAATACTTTTATTATTGACACTAATATACGTCAAAAAGGGCTTTAGAACATATAACTGCACCGCCGAACGTCAAATAATATATATTTTTTTTGCCAGTAATACACGCCAAAATGGCCTTTAGAACATATAACTGCACTGTTGAACTGCAAATAGGCCTTTATTTTTTGTTACTTATACATGCCACAAAATGCTCTAGAACATATAACTGCACCGCTGAACGGCAAATAATACATATTTTTTTGCCACTAATACACGCCAAAAAGGGCTGTAATGTTCTCACTTCACCACACAACAGCAAATTCTTTTTTTTTGCCACTAATACACACCAAAAAGGGCTTTAGAACATATAACTGCATTGCTGAACGGCAAATAATATATATTTTTTGCCACTAATACATGCGAAGAAGGGCTTTAGAACATATAACTGCACCGCTGTACGGCAAATAATATTTTTTTTATGCCTATTACTAGTATTATTATTAGTACTCCGAAACCATTTGGTTTATGTTATACCTGTGTAGTGTCCCACTAGATGAAGGTGGGCACTACACAAGGGTTAATATGTCTATTGTATTAATGTGATGTTTTATGTTCATTTCCCTGTGTTATCTGGGTGTCAGGCCTGTTAGGGTGTAGTTCAGCCTGCTAGACATTAGAGGGAGCTAGAGAGCCCTGAGTATATATAGGTAGGCCCAGACAGGGGAGAGTTAGTGCATTCCAGGTGGCTAGTAGTGCAGTCTAGCCTGCCTGAAGTTCCTGAGCCTCTGTTAGCTCAGAAGATTCACCCCAAGAGAAGAGTTTGCCTCCTGGGAGAAACCAAGTTCCTTAGCTAGAGCAGAGCAGAGCCATTGTTTCCAGCTAAAACAAGTAAGCTGAAGGGCAGAAGGATCATTAATCTAAAGCAAGTGATATATACCTGAGGAAGATTGCTACCAAGGATAAAAGCCAGCATTAGGGCATACGGGCCTTGGAATATAGCCAGCCAGAATATCTAAGAAGTAGTGCAGCCTGGTCTGGGAGTGTCGATTGTATCCTCTGAGTATCTTGCAAAGAACATTATCTGCCATTTATAAAAAGCCTGCTAATCGTTACTGCTGCAATGTGGAACTGAAACTGAATTGTACAAAGTTGAGCTGTTTCTCAGTAAAGCAAAGTTTGGTTCACCATACCATCGTGTACCTCATTTACTACAACCACAAATCGGTGTGCCACCGTTCCAGGCACTGGCGTCACGAACATTAAAGGGACCTTGCCCTAGGCACATTAAATATCTGCAACAACCAGGGCACCTCATCCACCATCAGGCCTGGTCCCTATATACAGAGAGTGCCCCAGAGGACTATTGTGCCAGCCTCTCCATCACTGCTGTACGCTGCCCAGGGTAATCCTACAAACTGTGAGTAATCCATAGCAACCCTCGTTTGCCTAAGTAACCGTGACCTCACATCGCAATACCCTGCAGGTCTGCGTACTGCACCTGCATACCTAAAGACCCACGCTGCTGATCCATGGATAAAGTCTAAAATGATGTTTCATCTAATTATCAGACAAGCGTGGTGTTAATCGCACAATCCTCCTCCCAGTACTTCACCAACAAAGAGCGTGACTGAAGGAGAGAAGCCGGCACACGGAAGATGCCAAGCTCTGAAATCTCTGAGCCACGTGGTACGCTGTGAACTAATCTCTAGGATCCCAGGCTGTCTAATTGGGAGAGAAGGTATCGCACCTAGCGCTGTCTGCAAGGACGAGGTAATACATTTCCTCTTACTTATCGCCACGTGGGACACCACGTTGTAGTGGTAGATAGATACTTTGTTCTAACAACACTAACATCTATCCAAGAACCGATGTCTTAGAGAATTACACTGGTGTACAAACAATCAATACAGTGTACTTGGCTAAAATATTGACTGGACATTAAGTGACACTAACGATTATATTGCTGCTCAAGAACTAATATAGTGCACTAGTCTTAATCCTTGTGGTCATCAAGTCTGACTAATTTCTGTGGACTTTTGAGGTTGAATATCATTTAAAAACACTGCATAGTTCTAATTTGCGCAAGTGGATCAAAGAGAATGTTCATGTAACATCTATGAACTACTATACACACGAATTAGAAAATACTGTACATTGTGTTACCACTATGGTGGTCAGTACAGTGGTTGTGTGTACTGTGTGGCTGACGGGTAACTAACTAATCATTATGCCGGCTGCCCATGAACCTGTCGCCCACACACTACACATATCTTACCATTGAGATATATATGTGTTTTTACTGTTTATTTTATAAATTTTTATCCATTTTTTTTTTCATATGAATCAGCTTTGATAGATACTTCTTTGTGAATACTATTAATTTTATGTTTTACTATCTCTGAGTGGTCTCAAATGCTGAGTGCCGATCGTGATTATATTGTTCTAAAATCTAAAATCTTTGACAGGGTGAGCCAATAACGATAAGAGCACCGAATCCATATCAATAGACAGGTGAGCCTCTATAACAATATTCATCTTTTCTACTACTGTCCCTAGTGCCTGCTGAAGTCTCTCCCTGCACTAAGTACACTGGAAAATGGCTGAATCCAAGATGGCTGAGGCTATTTATAGGACTGTGACATCACAGGGCTGTCTCGCTGCTGATTGGCTGCATGCATGCCATTGTGGGTGATCCCTTGTTCCCAGAGTTCCTTGCTCCGTTCAATTACAAATTCAACAGCCATTTTAGGAAAAAAATGTGATTCGTTACCACGAAGCTTGAGGAAATTCGGATTCGGTGCAAATCAAATTTTTCCTGAAATTCGGATCGAATTCCACTTCGTCAACTTCGATTCGCTTATCTCTACTGTTTAGCAGTATCTGAGGATTTTGCCAATTAAGCATCTGACAGACACAATGAAAAGGTATCTAGAAATCAGTTTGACTCTTGAAAAAATTTAGATGCGCTATAACAAGGAGACACACTAATTGCAGCAAACTCAATGACAGAATAGAATTTGCAATTATTCAAAAGTATTTTGTAAAATGATGTTCAATTTATATCCATGATAGGCATTAGAGATAAGCAAATGGAAGCTGATGAAGTGGAATTTGATCCGAATTTAAGGAAAAATTTGATTCGCAACGAATGAGAATTTCCTTGCGCTTCATGGTAGCGAATCACATTTTTTATAAAATGGCGACTGCAAGTGTTAGGACAGAGGACATGGGTCAAGAAGGAACTCTGGGAAGGCGGGATCACCAAGATTGACATGCCTGTATGCAGTCCATCAGCAGCCAGACAGCTCTATAAATACGGCAGCCATTTTAGATTCTGACATTTTCAAGCGTTCAGAGTGCAGGGACAGACGTGTGAAGGCGCTAGGAACAGCAATTGGAAATACATCATTGTGGGGAAAAATAGACTGAAAAAACTATTTATAAGTGAAGGGAAAGGATAGGGAGAAATCATTTCACAGCATCTTAGTGCAAGAAGAGATGTCCGAAGGCGCTAGGGACATTGATAGGAAAGCGATTTACAAGTGCAGGGAAAGATTATTTGGGGATCCAAATAACCATTAGACAGTTCTGTCATTCCAGTTATTTGTTATTGGGCTGCAAGTGCTATGATGAAAAGCCTTTAGTGGCTTATATCTTAGTATCTTTAGTATCTTGTATCAGTACTACAAGAAAAATATATATGCATTTCACTTCTGCAGTTATTTCTGGTGAAAGCGTATAGGGTCGTATTCCAGTACAACAAGAAAAATATATTCTAGTGCATTTCTGCAGTTAATTCTGGTGAAAGCGTCTAGTGGCCTATTTCAGTCCAACAAGATAAATATATTCTCAGTTCACTTCTGCAGTTATTTCTGTTGAAAGCCTATAGGGACGTATTACAGTAAAAAAATAAAAATATATACGCACTGCACTGTTGCAGTTATTTCTGGTGAAAGCATATAGTGACGTATTTCAGTCCACCAAGATAAATATATTCTCAGTTCACTTCTGCAGTTATTTCTGTTGAAATCATATAGGGGCGTATTACAATAAAAAAAAAAATATATATATATGCACTGCACTGTTGCAGTTATTTCTGATGAAAGAATATAGGGGCGTATTTCAGTACTATAAGAAAAATATATACACACTTCACTCTTTAAGTTTTTTCTAGTCTAAGCATATAGGGTCGTATTCCAATACAACAAGAAAAATATATTCTCAGTGCATTTCTGCAGTTAATTCTGGTGAAATCATATAGTGGCCTATTTCAGTCCAACAAGAAAAATATATTCTCAGTTCACTTCTGCAGTCATTTCTGTTGAAAGCGTATAGGGGTGTATTACAGTAAAAAATAATATATATATATATATATATGCACTTCACTGGTGCACTTATTTGTGGCAAAAGCATTCAGTGGCCTATTTCATTATAGAAAGAAAAAAATATATGCACTTCACTGGTGCACACATACGGTATATACGCACTTCACTGGTGCACTTATTTGTGGCAAAAGCATTCAATGGCCTATTTCATTATAGAAAGAAAAAAATATAAGCACTTCACTGGTGCAGTTTTTGTTGGCAAAAGGGTTCAGTGGCCTATTTTAGTACAGAAAGAAAAAAATATTCTCAGTTCACGTCGGCGGTTATATGTGTTGAAAGCATGGCTGGGAGTCAGCAGGGTGGCAGTAGTGGGAGGTCGGGAGCCAAACGTGCCCAGGGCAGAGCCCCTGCTTCGCAGCAGCCTACTTACTCGGGAAGTAGTGCTGCAGGGGTTCACAGAAGTAGCGGCGGTAGCAGTCAGTCAATGCGGCGGTTATATGTGTTATTTTGCATTTCAGTACAAAAAGAAAAATACATTCTCAGTTCCCGTTTAAAGCGTTTAGTGGCCTATTTCAGTACAAAAAGAAAAATCCATTCTCAGTTCTCGTCGGCAGCGGTTATGTGTTGAAAGCGTTTAGCGGCCTATTTCAGTACAAAAAGAAAAATACATTCTCAGTTCACGTCGGCGGTGGTTATATGTCTTGAAAGTGTTTAGTGGCCTATTTCCGAAAAAATATATTATCAGTTCATGTCGGCGGTTATATGTGTTGAAAGCATGGCTGGGAGTCAGCAGGGTGGCAGCAGTCAGAGGTGGGGAGCCAAACGTGCCAGGGGTAGAGCACCTGCATCGCAGCAGCATCCTACCTACCCGGAAAGAAATGGTGCAGGGGTTAACAGAAGTAGCGTCAGTAGCAGTCAGTCAGTGCAGCGTTTATATGTGGTAAAATCTTTATTGAATTTTTCGGTCAAAAAACAAAATTTATTCAGCACTGCGGCTAAAATCTCCATGATAAATTTGCAGCATAGGGGCCCCATTTGGCTTCTACACACTTTCAAAATCATCCTTTAGCGGAGCGAATAGATGCCGGATGACCGGGACGCTCCATGACCTTCCCAGAAGCTGCTGTCGGGAGCAGTGGTTCATTTCTGAGACATCCGTATAGTGCGTGGGGAATCCGAACACCCTCTCCATCATCATGCTTCGTTATATGTGGTAAAATCTTTATTGACATATTTTGGTCGCAGTTCTATGTGGTAAAACCTTTTGGGACGTATTTCGGTGGAAAAACTAATTTTATTCAGCGTTCAGCGCTGCAGTTATAAGCGGTAAAATCTTTTGTGGTGTATTTCAGTGGAAAAACAAATTGTATTCAGCGTTCAGCGCTGCAGTTATATGTGCTAAAATCTTTATTGACGTATTGCGGATCCGTCCCCCATTGACTTTTTGATTGGAGTTCATGACGGATCCGTCTTGGCTATGTTAAAGATAATACAACCGAATACGTTCATAACGGATGCAGATGGTTGTATTATCAGTAACGGAAGCGTTTTTGTTGAACCCTGCCGAAACAAGCAAAAACGCTAGTGTGAAAGTAGCCTTACATACCTCCACATACAGGGGTTTGAATTAGACATTTGAAATACAGCCATTTTAAATACCGCCATTTTGTGCAAAGATATATTTACTTCAGGCCTACAGAGGTTCAGGGCCTCTGAGATACTACCTCTACATACAGGGGTTTGAATTAGCCATTTGAAATACAGCCATTTGAAATACTGCCATTTTGTGCAAAGATATATTTACTTCAGGCCTACAGAGGTTCAGGCCCTCTGAGATACCCCCTCTACATACAGGGGTTTGAATTTGGCATTTGAAATACAGCCATTTTAAATACAGCCTTTTTGTGCAAAGATATATTTTCTTCAGGCCTACACAGGTTCAGACCATGTGAGATACCCCCCTACATACAGGGGTTTGAATCAGGCATTTGAAATACAGCCATTTGAAATACAGCCTTTTTGTGCAAAGATATATTTACTTCAGGTCTACACTGGTTCAGACCGTGTGAGATACCCCCCTACATACAGGGGTTTGAATCAGGCATTTGAAATACAGCCATTTAAAATACAGCCTTTTTGTGCAAAGATATATTTACTTCAGGTCTACACAGGTTCAGACCGTGTGAGATACCCCCCTACATACAGGGATTTGAATCAGGCATTTGAAATACAGCCATTTTGTGCAAAGATATATTTACTTCAGGCCTACAGAGGTTCAGGCCCTCTGAGATACTACCTCTACATACAGGGGTTTGAATCAGGCATTTGAAATATAGCCATTTGAAATACAGCCTTTTTTTGCAAAGATATATTTACTTCAGGCCTTCACTGATTCAGGGCGTGTGTGATCCCCCCTATTCATACAGGGTTTTGAATCAGGCATTTGAAATACAGCCATTTGAAATACAGCCATTTGGTGCAAATAAATCTTTAATTCAGGCCTACACTGATTCAGGGCGTGTGTGATCCCCCCTATACATACAGGGGTTTGATTCAGCCATTTGAAATACAGCCATTTTGTGCAAAGAAATCTTTAATTGAGGCCTAGTCTGGTTCAGGCCGTGTGAGATACACCCTTTACATACTGTCATTCTTTTTTACTATTAATTAAACACCCATTTAGGGCAAGATCCTAAATTCAAAAAATATGAGGAGAGCGTCAAATAAGGGACGTGGCCCAGGTCGTGGTGCTGCTGGTGGAGCTCCTGTTGCAGGGAGAGGACGTGGTCAGTCTGTGTCAGCTACACGCACAAGTGAAACCACTTCCTCAGGTGCGAGTAGGCGACAAAACCTGCAGCGGTATTTGGTCGGGCCTAATGCTGCTCTACGAAGGGTGAGGCCTGAACAAGTACAGGTGATAGTAGATTGGGTTGCTGACAGTGGATCCAGTTCCTTCACATTGTCTCCCACCCAGTCTCCTGAAGAAAGACCAAAGTTGGCATCTGCAGCCGATGTCCATCAGTCTTTCACCTCACCCCCTTGCAAATCAGCCAAGCAGTCTGAGCTCCAAGTCATGCAGCAGTCTCTTCTGCTTTTTGATGACTCTGTTAGCAGGGTTTACCAGGGCCATCCACCTAGCCCTGCCCCAAAAGTGGAAGAGATTGAGTGCACAGATGCCCAACCACTTTTTTTTCAAGATGAGTACATGGGAGGACCATCGCAGCACGTCTCGGATGATGACGAAACACAGGTGCCAACTGCTGGGGCTTTCGAAAGCGTGCCGACCGACAAGGAAGTCAGGGGTGAAGACTGGGTGGAATATGATGTGGAGGACGATGAGGTCGAGTGACCTATGTAGTTCGGAGGAAGAGGCGGTGGTCGCACAGAGCCACCAGCACAGAGGAAGAGGGAGCAGGGTGCAAAAGCGGAGCGGCCGACCTCTAGACAGTATGTGTCCTACTGCCCACCGCAGCAAGGGACCGAGCACACCAAAGCCAGCTCCAAGGAGTTCCCTGGCGTAGCAGTTTTTCAGACAATGTGCTGACGACAAGACACGAGTGGTCGAGTGGTTTGCACGCTGTGCATTCAGAGCCTGAAGCAAGGCATAAACGTTCTCAACCTGAGCACAACCTGCATGACCAGGCATTTAAGTGCAAAGCACGAGCTGCAGTGGAGTAGACACCTTAAAAACCAAGAAAGGTCTCTGGCTCCTCCTGCTTCCTCTTCTGCTGCAGTCACGGCCTCTTAATCCACCTCTGGAGTGACACCTGGCACCCCACAAACAGAGGATCTGCCAGCAACACCAACACCTGGGTCACCAAGCATCTCCACAATGTTTCACGGAAGCGTTCAGCTCTCCATATCCCAAACGCTGGAGAGGAGGAGGAAGTACCGCCCTACCCACCCGCGATCCCTAGCCCTGAATGCCCTAAATTACTTGCCTTTGAAATGCTGTCATTCCGTCTGGTGGAGATGGATAGTTTTAAAGGGCTTATGGCAGTGGCTGTCCCACAGTACGTCGTGCCCAGCCGCCACTACTTTTCAAGGCGAGCCATCCCTTCCCTTTACAACCAAGTCTGGGCCAAAATCAGGTGTGCACTGCGCAACACCATCTGTGGCAAGGTGAACCTGACTACGGATACGTGGACCAGTAAGCACGGTCAGGGCCGTTATATCTCCATAACAGCACACTGGGTAAATGCAGTGGCGGCTGGGCCTGAGGCGGATAGCAGTTTGGCGCATGTCCTTCCACCACGAGTATTGCAGGGCGCTTCAGTTTGCCTCCTGTTGCTTCCTCCTCTTACTCGGCTTCCTCATCCTCTACCAGCTCCTCATCCGGTCAGCTTAACACCTTCACCACCAACTTCAGCACAGCCAGGGGTAAACGACAGCAGGCAGTTTTAAAACATATCTGTTTGGGGGACAAACCCCACACGGCGCACGAGCTGTGGACGGGCCTTGAACAACAGACCGATGAGTAGTTTGTGCCAGTCAGCCTCAAGTCCGGCCTGGTGGTGTGCGATAATGGGCGAAATCTCATAGCAGCTCTGGGACTAGCCGGTTTGACGCACATCCCTGTGAATTTGGTGGTGCAGAGATTCCTTAAAAATTACCCCAACATGTCAGAGCTGCTGCATAAAGTCTCTGCGCGCTTTCGGCGTTCTCACCCTGCTGCTGCTCGCCTGTCAGCGCTGCAGCCTAACTTTGGCCTTCCCGCTCACCGCCTCATATGCGACGTGACCACAAGGTGGAACTCCACCTTGCACATGCTGGACAGACTGTGCGAGCAGCAGCAGGCGATAATAGAGTTTCAGCTGCAGCACGCACGGTTGAGTCGCTCGGCGGAACAGCACCACTTCACCACCAATGACTGGGCCTCCATGCGAGACCTGTGTCCCTTGTTGCGCTGTTTCGAGTACTCCACCAACACGGCCAGTGCCGATAACACCGTTCTCAGCGTTACTATCCCACTTCTATGCCTCCTTGAAAAAACGCTCATAGCGATGATGGAAGAGTGGCACAGGAGGAGGAAGAGGGATCATTTCGTACGGTTTCCGGCCAGTCATTCCCAAGTGGCTCCGAGGGTGGGTTCCTGCACCCACAAACACAAGGTACACAATTGTCCAGCCAGGGCACAGTTCTGGAGGATGATGAGGTGGAGGATGAGGAGATGGAGGAAGAGGAACCATGTTCACAGCAGGGTGGCTATCAGACCAGCTCATGGCCATCACTGGTGCATGGATGGAGGGATACAGAGGACACAGACGATACACCTCCCACTGAGGACAGCTTTTCGTTGCCTCTGGGCAGCCTTGCACACATGAGCGATTACATGCTGCAGTGTCTCCGCAACGACCGCCGAGTTGCCCACATTCTAACTTGTGCTGATTACTGGGTGGCCACGCTGCTTGATCACCGTTACAAGGACAACGTACCGTCCTTAATTCCGTCACTGGAGCGTGATCGTAAGATGCACGAGTACAAGCGCACGCTGCTAGACGCGCTGCTGGTGGCATTCCCACCTGACAGCGGGGGCACAGTGGAAGCACAAGGCGAAGGCAGAGGACGAGGAAGAGGTCGCCCACGCAGCTGGGGCACCACCAGCACCTCAGAAGGCAGGGTTAGCATGGCCAACATGGTGGAGCAGCACCACCAGCTGATATGGAACGTCTTAGCAGGAGGCAGCATTTCACCAACATGGTGGAGCAGTATGTGTGCACACGCCTACACGTACTGAATGACGGGTCTGCCCCCTTCAACTTCTGGGTCTCCAAATTGGGCACATGGCCTGAGCTTGCCCTTTACGCCTTGGAGGTGCTAGCCTGCCCTGCAGCCAGTGTATTATCTGAACGTGTGTTTAGCACGGCAGGGGGCGTCATCACAGACAAGCACAGCCGCCTGTCCACAGCCAACGTGGACAAGGTCACGTTCATTAAAATGAACCAGGCTTGGATCCCACAAGACTTGTCTGTACCTTGTGCAGAATAGAAATTTATACCACCATCAAACATACATTCTTGTACTCAAGTCAAGTGCAATGATTCTTTGTTTTCTTCTTTTTTTTTATTTGTCACAATATTTTGGGGGCTACCTACCCCAATAAAAAAAAAAAAAAATACATTGTTGGCTACCTCCTCCTCCTCCATTGCTTCCTCCACCTACAACACCACATTCACCGCCTCCTCAACCTCCGACTCCATATTCACCTCCTTCTCTGAGTTGCAGGTTAATAATTTGTAATTTTTAGTTATTTTATTTTATTTTAAGTTATTTCCCTATCCACATTTGTTTGCAGAGAAGTTGCCATGCTCTTAAGCACATTTTACTGCCTTTTACATCCCTCTAGACTATTTAAGGACTATTTTATAACCATTTTAATGCAAAAAAGTGCCAATTTTAGTGCCCTAAATTGAAAAAATTCTTATTTTCAATTGTCGGGTGACATTTTACCATTTTTGGCGTATACAAACCCCTGCTGAGCCTGGGTAAAAGGGGCCTAAATCTCTCAAAATCCTCTGTTCTATTGCTGGGTGACATGAACCCACTTTTGCCGTGAATAAACCCCTGCTGTGCCTGGGTGACAGGGGCCTAAATCTCTCAAAATCCTCTGTTCTATTGCTGGGTGACATGAACCCCCTTTTGCCGTGAATAAATCCCTGCTGTGCCTGGGTGACAGGGGCCTAAATCTCTCAAAATCCTCTGTTCTATTGCTGGGTGACATGAACCCCCTTTTGCCGTGAATGAACCCCTGCTGTGCCTGGGTGACAAAGGCCTAAATCTCTCAAAATCCTCTGTTCTATTGCTGGGTGACATAACCCCCCTTTTGCCGTGAATGAACCCCTGCTGTGCCTGGGTGACATGGGCCTGAATCTCTCAAAATCCTCTGTTCTATTGCTGGGTGACAAGATCCCCCTTTTGCCGTGAATGAACCCCTGCTGTGCCTGGGTGACAGGGGCCTAAATCTCTCAAAATCCTCTGTTCTATTGCTGGGTGACATGAACCCCCTTTTGCCATGAATGAACCCCTGCTGTGCCTGGGTGACATGGGCCTAAATCTCTCAAAATCCTCTGTTGTATTGCTGGGTGACATGAACCCCCTTTTGCCGTGAATGAACCCCTGCTGTGCCTGGGGGACAGGGGCCTAAATCTCTCAAAATCCTCTGTTCTATTGCTGGGTGACATGAACCCCCTTTTGCCGTGAATGAACTCCTGCTGTGCCTGGGTGACAGGGGCCTAAATCTCTCAAAATCCTCTGTTCTATTGCTGGGTGACAAGATACCCCTTTTGCCGTGAATGAACCCTGCTGTGCCTGGGTAACATGAGCCTAAATCTCTCAAAATCCTCTGTTCTATTGCTGGGTGACATGAACCCCCTTTTGCCGTGAATGAACCCCTACTGTGCCTGGGTGACATGGGCCTAAATCTCTCAAAATCCTCTGTTCTATTGCTGGGTGACAAGATCCCCCTTTTGCTGTGAATGAACCCCTGCTCTACATTGCTGACAGGGAACTAAATTTAGTGAAAACATCTGTTACTGATTAGAAGATGCGCGACTACAAGCGCATGCTGCTGATGGCATTCCCACCTGACAGCGGGGGCACAGTGGAAGCACAAGGCGGAGGCAGAGGAGGAGGAAGAGGCCGCCAACGCAGCTGGGGCACCACCAGCACCTGAGAAGGCAGGGTTAGCATGGCCGAAATGTGGAAAAGCTTTGTCAGCCTTGGAGGTGCTGACCTGCCCTGCAGCCAGTGTATAGTGTGAACGTGTGTTTAGCACGGCAGAGAGCATTATCACAGGCCGCAGCCAATGTGGACAAGCTTACGTATATTAAAATGAACCAGGCATGGATCCCACAGGACTTGTCTGTACCTTGTGCAGAATAGACATTTATACCAGCCTCAACCATCCATTCTTGCACTCAAGTGCACTTATTCTTTGTTTTATTTTGTTATATGTCCCAATATTTTGGGGGATACCCCAATTTAAAAATAAAAAATAACACAAATCAGTGTTGGCTACCTATTCCTCCTTCACCGCCGCTTTCACCTACACCGCCACGTCAACCTACAACGCCACATCCACCGCCTCCTCAACCTCCTACTCCTTGATCCAGATTGTTATTTTTAATTTTTCTGTATTTTATGTTATTTTAAGTCATTTCCCTATGCACATTTGTTTTCAGAACAGTTGTCATGCTCTTAAGCACATTTTGATGCCTTTTGCAGCCCTCTAGCCCATTCCAGGACTATTTTAGAGCCATTTTAGTGCCCAAAAGTTCAGGTCCCCATTGACTTCAATGGGGTTCGGGTTCATCGTCAAGTTCAGGTCAAGTTCGGGTCCCGAACCCGAACTTTTTTTTCAAGTTCGGCCGAACTCGTCGAACCCGAACATCCAGGTGTCCGCTCAACTCTAAACCTAACCCCATCCTTCCAGCCCTACTGTTAAAGACATACAAGACATACTTGGAAAACATTTCATACAGAGCTACAAAACATACATGGTAATGCAGCGCCACATATTGTGCCCACTGTGCTTCCCAATACTATACTGCAGAAACAGATAATCCCCCTTCCGCTGCCCTCCTCTTGCACCTACCTGGTGCTGCCTGAGGCAATTGTCTCACCTCGCCTCATTGGTGGTGCACCACTGTTATTAGGTCACAGTATGGAATTATTATTTGGCCATTGTTTGGTTTCTTTTCAATTTGGGCATTGTGGTGGCATTAATCTGTTCACTGAAAGGTACTATCATTTGGACATTGCAAGTTTCTTTTAGTTGTGCATTTTATTTCAGTTCTTATAGTGATTGCATTAAGGATATGTAATTTTCAGTATATGGTAGCCATATTTTTACATATCAACTTTTTTTTTGCTAACCACTTCCCCTTTATTCCTTCCTTACAAAAATGAGAGGGTCCATCACAATCTTTTTTGTCCAGGTACATCTACAGATTTTAGTCTAGACTGGCATTATAGGTGCTATTTCAGAGGAAGCTGACAAATATGATATGTTTTTCAAGTTCTTGGGGGAACAACTGTACCCCAGAAAACAAAAATAAGCAAATCAATTCCAGGATTCAAGTGTTGGAAGGCAACAATGCTAACCACTGAACCCCCATAATTGCCATATGTTAGTAGATTGCTATTAAACACATCACCTGTAGAGCTTATGTACACATAATCTGTAGGGCAATACACGGAGCATGTGTGACTCTTTTAATACGGAACTCTACAGCCTCCATGCAGTGCTTTACAGTCTCAGTTACACTCCATGTGTGCTACTAATATATGCTACCTAAAAACAATGGCTGTTGGAGGTGGGAAATTTATCAAGCCCTGCACTCAAGTCTTTTAGTTTTAAAAAAATCACAAAATAGAGGCTTTGTGACTTTTTGGGGTTACTTGTGAAAAAGTTTTGAAACATTTTGCATTTTTACACCACAAACTCCAGGTTTGAAAACTGCTTCAAGAAGTGGACGTTTTTAGCTGTGTTAATGAGTTTCACTCCAGATTTATCATTGAGACTTCTTAAAAAGTTGCAAAAAAGCCACAAACTCACTCTAGTAAGGGGCAGTATAAAAAAACTGGAGTAGCATTCCTAGACACAAAGTGTTAGGTTTAAAGATGCATCAAATTTTACAAACAACGTGTGACATTTGATAAATTTAGTGAAAAGTATGCTCAAGGAAAACTGACTTTATATATTACCCTCATGATAAATTTCCCCCAATGACTCTAGAAAACATTATTATATCTCATCATGGAATTGGAGGCACACTAAGTAGATGACTTACAATTTTTGTACAATGGCCATATATTCGAACCTTTACTGTGTGGAATCTAGACAAAGCAATGCATCATTTACAGTCAGGTCCATAAATATTGGGACATCGACACAATTCTAACATTTTTGGCTCTATACACCACCACAATGGATTTGAAATGAAACAGACAAGATGTGCTTTAACTGCAGACTGTCAGCTTTAATTTGAGGGTATTTACATCCAAATCAGGTGAACGGTGTAGGAATTACAACAGTTTGCATATGTGCCTCCCACTTGTTAAAGGACCAAAAGTAATGGGACAATCGGATTCTCAGCTGTTCCATGGCCAGTTGTGTGTTATTCCCTCATTATCCCAATTACAATGAGCAGATAAAAAGTCCAGAGTTCATTTCAAGTGTGTTATTTGCATTTGGAATCTGTTGCTGTCAACTCTCAAGATGAGATCCAAAGAGCTGTCACTATCAGTGAAGCAAGCCATCATTAGGCTGAAAAAACAAAACAAACCCATCAGAGAGATAGCAAAAACATTAGGCGTGGCCAAAACAACTGCTTGGAACATTCTTAAAAAGAAGGAACGCACCAGTGAGCTCAGAAACACCAAAAGACTTGGAAGACCACAGAAAACAACTGTGGTGGATGACCGAAGAATTCTTTCCCGGGTGAAGAAAACACCCTTCACAACAGTTGGCCAGATCAAGAACACTCTCCAGGAGGTAGGTGTATGTGTTTCAAAGTCAAAAATCAAGATAAGATTTCACCAGAGTGAATACAGGGGGTTCACCACAAGATGTAAACCATTGGTGAGCCTCAAAAACAGGAAGGCCAGATTAGAGTTTGCCAAACGACATCTAAAAAAGCATTCACAGTTCTGGAACAACATCCTATGGACAGATGAGACCAAGATCAACTTGTACCAGAGTGATGGGAAGAGAAGAGTATGGAGAAGGAAAGGAACTGCTCATGATCCTAAGCATACCACCTCATCAGTGAAGCATGATTGTGATAGTGTCATGGCGTGGGCATGTATGGCTGCCAATGGAACTGGTTCTCTTGTATTTATTGATGATGTGACTGCTGACAAAAGCAGCAGGATGAATTCTGAAGTGTTTCGGGCAATATTATCTGCTCATATTTAGCCAAATGCTTCAGAACTCATTGGACGGCGCTTCACAGTGCAGATGGACAATGACCCAAAGCATACTGCAAAAGCAACCAAAGAGTTTTTTAAGGGAAAGAAGTGGAATGTTATGCAATGGCCAAGTCAATCACCTGACGTGAATCCGATTGAGCATGCATTTCACTTGCTGGAGACAAACCTGAAGGGAAAATGCTCCAAGAACAAGCAGGAACTGAAGACAGTTGCAGTAGAGACCTGGCAGAGCATCAACAGGGATGAAACCCAGCGTCTGGTCATGTCTATGCATTCCAGACTTCAGGCTGTTTTTGACCGCAAAGGATTTGCAACTAAGTATTAAAAAGTGAAAGTTTGATTTATGATCTTTATTCTGTCCCATTACTTTTGGTCCCTTAACAAGTGGGAGGCACATATGCAAACTGTTGTAATTCCTACACCGTTCACCTGATTTGGATATAAATACCCTCAAATTAAAGCTGACAGTCTGCAGTTAAAGCACATCGTGTCTGTTTCATTTCAAATCCATTGTGGTGGTGTATAGAGCCAAAAATGTTAGAATTGTGACGATGTCCCAATATTTATGGACCTGACTGTATATCATCTGATGTCATTCTTGGTCAGATTAATATTAATAATACATATTTCTTTGCAGTAAATCTGATATTGTTTTTTTTTTTCCTTTGGACAACACTTACCCTTTACATTTCAAATTCTCTAAATGAAGAATAAATTCCTCCAAGCTGTACTTACATCACTTCTTTTATATTAAAATAGTGATCCAAAATATCTAACAAGAAATTCAGCTAAAATAATGCGCATTGGAACAACACTTCTACAGGCATTTTGGAAGCTTCTCAAATGTATAGCTGGTACCAGAACAAAGTATTCCAGGTACCATACAATTACTTTGAGTTTCTTGGTTGTGTCTGACACAGTATGTGTCACTTTTGCATTAAAAGCAGACAGTCTGTAGACTGGGTGATTTTAATATCTATTTAACAGCCTGTCAGGGCAGCTAGAAAATATTCTTTGAATTTTTTTTTGCTTGGCTGTACCTTTTTCTCCATTCTTTGATGTATTTTAAATAAGTGGAAGTCTGTGGTGCTATTTAGCTTTGCTGCTGTCAAAACTACAAGTAAGCTGCAAAGAGCTGACTACAGTGTTTATTCTAATTTCAACAGTCTTGAGGCGATGCCGCTTCTTCAAGAGAGCAAATACTGGCAGCGATAAGCAAACTTTTTACTCTCTCGAAATCTCCTCTAATACTTCTCCCTGAGCTGCTGAAATTAAAATATTGCACCATCAGCAATCAAAACTTTTCAAGATTCAATAGGGTAGGGGGGAACTAGAACACAACTGTAGACTGCAATTAAGGTAAATGTTAAATGAGTAATTGCATCTATTGCACTTTAAAAGCAGGTTTTAAGTTTGGCACTTTCTCAGTCCGCGGTAGAATTTCTTGCAGGTCTCACAGGGTGAGAGGTCTCACAGAATGCCTGTATTCTTGAATCCATGGTTTGCCAGAAAGTTTAATCCTTAAAGTGAAAACTGATAGTTCTGCCCTCACCGGTGCAAGGAACTGGGGTCTATTTTCTCCTAGGCCTCTCCAGTTCCTTGAAGAACATTCACTCAGAGGTGTTTTTCAAAGCAGCTCTTGTTAGATCAGTGCACACTGACATGTAATCTCCCTGGAGAAAACCAATCACTGTAGATTATCTCTATTTACATTAGCTACTGTCATCCTCGTGTTCCTTCTGACATGTTTATCATATGCAATATGTGTCTTACAACTTCATGCATGGTAATGTCTTATCTCCCCCGTTAAACAGGAGGAAGGGAGCCTTTCAAGAGTTGTCAGGTTACATCTTATCGGATGGGGATTTTGCAAAGTAAATCCATAAACTAATCTCTGTTCTGTTAGCATGAAACCATATTCTGCATTAGAAATATAAAACCAAGGGAGGTCTATGGGTGATAATTCCTGATTAACATTTCACTAGTTTCGCCCTACATATGAAGCCGATGCTCATTTTATGCCTCCATTCCTTTGGCTAGCAGAATTATATGGCATGAAGGATACAGATGCCACATTATTGCTGTATAACTTCATGAATATGAAAACACTATACTAACCTGTGAACATGGATACATGGACATCTTTCTATTAATAATTAACTCGCAAGACTTCAAGCCCGTTATAACAGATAGGTTTAAACCATGTACAGAAATTAACATGTCAAAGTCACATTGTATTTTTACAATTTAATATGAACCCTGATTATTTTATGATAATTGCATAGTGATTTCTAAACCAAGTCTTGGTATAAAATGCAATTTATTTTAGGACATTATATTCACAAATAAGATTTAAGGGGTTTTCTGAGAGTGTTGATTATTTCCTCAGGATAGAGCATAAAGATGAGACCAGTGGGGTTCAACACCTAGCCCTCCCCCCATCGATCTGCTGTTTTAAGAGGCTGCGGGGCTCCAGTGATGGCTGAGTCCTCTCCCTAGGTCAGTGACATCATGTTCATCGGTCACATGACCTACAGTTGCAAGAAAAAGTATGTGAACCCTTTGGAATGATATGTATTTCTGCACAAATTGGTCATAAAATGTGATCTGATCTTCATCTAAGTCACAACAATAGACAATCACAGTCTGCTTAAACGAATAACACACAAAAAATTAAATGTTACCATGTTTTTATTGAACACACCATGTAAACATTCACAGTGCAGGGGGAAAAAGTAAGTGAACCCTTGGATTTAATAACTGGTTAAACCTACTTTGGCAGCAATAACTTCAACCAAACGTTTCCTGTAGTTGCAGATCAGACATACACAACGGTCAGGAGTAATTCTTGATCATTCCTCTTTACAGAACTGTTTCAGTTCAGCAATATTCTTGCTGAACTGAAACGTTTCTTGAGGTCATGCCACAGCATCTCAATCGGGTTGAGGTCAGGACTCTGACTGGGCCACTCCAGAAGGCGTATTTTCTTCTGTTTAAGCCATTCTGTGGTTGATTTACTTCTATGCATTGAGTCGTTGTCCTGTTGCAACACCCATCTTCTGTTGAGCTTCAGCTGGTGGACAGATGGCCTTAAGTTCTCCTGCAAGATGTCTTGATAAACTTGGGAATTCATTTTTCCTTTGATGATAGCAATCCATCCCGGCCCTGACTCAGCAAAGCAGCTCCAAACCATAATGCCCCCACCACCATACTTCGCAAACAACTCAACCTTGGTTTCATCTGTCCACAGAATATTTTGCCAGTACTGCTGTGGAACATCCAGGTGCTCTTGTGCAAACTGTTAACGTGCAGCAATGTTTTTTTGGACAGCAGTGGCTTCCTCTGTGGTATCCTCCCATGAAATCCATTCTTGTTTAGTGTTTTACATATCGTAGATTCGCTAACAGGGATGTTAGCATATGCCAGAGCCTTTTGTAAGTCTTTAGCTGACACTCTAGGATTCTTCTTCACCTCATTGAGCAGTCTGCGCTGTGCTCTTGCAGTCTTCTTTACAGGACGGCCACTCCTAGGGAGAGAAGCAGCAGTGCTGAACTTTCTCCATTTATAGAAAATTTGTCTTACCGTGGACTGATGAACAGCAATGCTTTTGGAGATACTTTTATAACCCTTTCCAGCTTTATGCAAGTCAACAGATCTTAATCGTAGGTCTTCTGAGAGCTCTTTTGTGTGAGGCATCATTCACATCAGGCATTGATTCTTGTGAAAAGCAAACCTAGAATAGGTGTGTGTTTTTTATAGGGCAGGGCAGCTGTAACCAACACCTCCAATCTCATCTCATTGATTGGACTCCAGTTGGATGACACCTCACTCCAATTAGCTCTTGGAGATGTCATTAGTCTAGGAGTTCACATACTTTTTCCACCTGCACTGTGAATGTTTACATGGTGTGTTCAATAAAAATATGGTAACATTTAATTCTTTGTGTGTTATTAGTTTAAGCAGACTGTGATTGTCTATTGTTGTGACTTAGATGAAGATCAGATCACATTTTATGACCAATTTGTGCAGAAATCCATATCATTCCAAAAGGTTCACATCATTTTTCTTGCAACTATATGTTTGTGTCAGTCCAATTCAAGTGTATGGGAATGGGCTGCAATACCAAGCACAATTGCTATACAATGTAAAGCAGTGTGCTTGGTATGCAGTGAAAAGGCAGCAGCACTCATCGGAGTGCCTTTGCCTCTTCAAACAGCTGATCAATGCCAATGCTGGCAGTAAAACCCCCACCGATTAGATAAATGACCCAAAATCATCAATATTCTATTTCCGGAAAACCCCTTTAAATAAGACATGTATGTATGTATCATGGACAAAAAAGGACCCTTAGTTCTGCTGCCCTTTGATAGGCCTTGAATGGTTTAGTCTTTGAAAATAGCTGTAATTGCACTTTATTATATAATCTATAGAACAACTTGATAGCCTCTATCCATCATTAAATATGGCATAACAGTTTAGAAATAAAATTTATTTAAATAAAAAGCTACATAATTTTGTAAATACATGAAGTTACTTGTAACTATTTACAGCTTATGTTATATCCCAGAACTACATTCACAAATCTCTAAGCTTCAGAGCTAAAATCTACCAGCATTACTGTTTCAGTCAAAGCACAAAGATCAATCCTTGTTCTGGAGATTTACATTAAGAGGGGTGCAACTCTGATATCTGATATGAGAATAAAATGTCCCACCGAAAGCTAAGCTGTTAGGTGGAGTCACATATATCAGTTGTGACTGCTCAGTTGTTTAATGCTGGAGCTAGACACAACTGATGACATGTTTGTGATTAGTGCACCAGTGCAGTATCCATAGTCATAGAGCACCGGACATAAAAAAAATGTGTGCTACATTTTTCTGTCCAATTCTGGTCAATATCCAGTGTTAACTCTGTGGAACCAGATGCCAGAAATGATCCAGATACCATGTTATCGGTACTGGCATTCGTTCATATACCATGTTGTAGAGAATATACTGGATGGACAGATACAGTACTGATCAAAAGTTTAAGACCACTTGAAAAATGGCAAAAAATCATATTTAGCATGGCTGGATGTTAACAAGGTTCCGAGTAGAGCTTCAACATGCAACAAGAAGAAATGGGAGTGAGACCAAAAAAAAATTGAGCATTCAATTTTATGAAAACAACGAATAAACTGAAACAGGCTGTTTTTCAGCTGATCAAAAGTTTAGGACCACCCCTTCAAAAAAAAACTAAACCCCCCAAAACAGAAATCCAACTTCCAAACATAAACTCAGTAATAAGTACCTCCACCGTTATTGTTTATCACTTCCAAAATTAGTTTTGGCATGCTTGATGCAAGCGTTTCCATGAGGTGAGTGGGAACATTTCTCCAAGTGGTGAAGACGGCCGCACGAAGGCCATCTACTGTCTGCAACTGTTGTCCATTTTTGTCTCAAATGGATTTAGATTAGGGGAAAACGCAGGATGGGCCAAAAGAGTGATGTTATTCTCCTGGAAGAAGTCCCTTGTCCTGCGGGCATTGTGTACTGTAGCGTTGTCCTGTTGAAAAACCCAGTTGTTACCACACAGACGAGAGCCCTCAATCATGAGGAATGCTCTCTACAACATCTGGACATAGCCAGCGGCCGTTTGATGCCCCTGCACTTCCTATAGCTCCATTGTTCCACTGAAGGAAAAAGCACCCCAGACCATTATGGCGCCCCCTCCACTGTGGTGCGTAGAAAACATCTTAGGTGGGATCTGCTTGTCATGCCAGTAGCGTTGGAAACCATCAGGACCATCAAGGTTAAATTTTTTCTCATCAGAGAATAAAACTTTCTTCCACCTTTGAATGTCCCATGTTTGGTGCTCTCTTGCAAAGTCCAAACGAGCAGTTATGTGGCGTTCAAGGAGACAAGGTCTTTGAAGACGTTTTTTGTTTTTGAAGCCCTTCAGTCTCAGATGCCGTCTGATGCTTATGGGGCTGCAATCAGCACCAGTGAGGGCCTTAATTTGGGTCGAGGATCGTCCAGTGTCTTGACGGACAGCCAATTGGATCCTCCGGCTCAGTGCTGATGAAATTTTTTTGGGTCTTCCACTTGACTTTTTTGTTCCATAACCCTCAGGATCATTTAAGAAATTCCAAATGACTGTCTTACTGCGTCCCACCTCAGCAGCGATGGCGCGCTGTGAGAGACCCTGCTTATGCAGTTCAACAACCCGACCACGTTCAAAAAGGGAGAGTTTTTTTGCCTTTGCCATCACAACGTGTAACTACCTGGCCTTTTAAAGGCATGTGGTCCTAAAATTTTGATTAGCTGAAAAACAGCCTGTTTCAGTTTAATCGTTATTTTCAATTAATTGAATGCTCAAAAAATGTTTTGTCTCACTCTCATTTCTTCTTGTTGCATGTTGAAGCTCTACTTGGAACCTTGTTAAGATCCAACAATGTAAAATATGTTTTTTTGCCATTTTTCAAGTGGTCTTAAACTTTTGATCAGGACTGTATATGGAAACCCAGCATTAGGGGTATGTCTGATAAGATTGTAGACTGCTTCCAATGACAATGAGCAGAATTGTGAGTGTAGCTCTGGACTGAAATACAGGATATCACTTAGGATTAATATAAGATAAGTAATGCAATGAGTTTATAAAATTACTCAACTTTTTCTGCAAATTGGTGCTCTAATAGTAAAACAGCTTTTTGATTTGGAAAAACATTCTGGCTTTTTTTTAGCAGCTGCACTGTCCTTCTTTCATTATAAGGGCTCATGCACACAAACGTATTTTCTTCCCATGTCTGTTCCGTTATTTTTGCGGACCATATATTGAACCGTTTATTTTAATAGGTCCACACAAAAAACAGAAGCTACTCCGCGTGCATTCTGTTTTCGTATGTCTGTTCCACAAACTATAGAACATGTCCTATTATTTTCCATATTACGGACAAGTATAGTACTGTTATATTAGGGGCCGCATTTTTTGTGGATAAGTGTTTGTGGACCGCAAAATACATACGGTTGTGTGAATGAGCCCTAATAGGTATTCATTTTTGGTATTCATTTTTATTTTTCTAATATGTTACTTTAAGCTGCTTTGTTTTCTCCTTTACTATGATATTTACTTACCCTAATGAGCTAGTTTTATTTATTAACTTTTAGTTGATGGAATTTTCTTCAAACGCAGCATACAGCAGTTGTCACTTGTTAATTGTTAGATACTTTTGCGATAAAACATTTGGAAAGATTTCTTAAATGATAGCACGCTGTTCAATTTTATGTAGATATGAATTTATAGAAATAAAGCGGCTTTTTGATTAACAATCAAAAAATACAATGGATTCTGAAGACTACAAAGTAAGTTCAACCAAGTTTCTTGTTTAAAGTGACGTTGGACTGATAATCAGAAATTTGCTGCTCCCTGCTGAGTAGGTTAAATGTATTGGATTGAAATGCTTGTGCTGATATCACAGAGATGAAAGGCTGGTTCCCTATCCGGCAAAATCTATGCTAAAAATACCTGCACAGACTCTTGAATTCTTCTTATTTCTGAGTACATAATCAGTTCATCTAATCGCATTCATGAGCAAAATTAAGAACATTGGAGACATACGCATGCATCCTTGACCAGTAATGAAGGCAATCTTGTCATCCTTTCAGAAAATTGCTAGCCCTGTTCCTTTTCACAGTGGGAAGCAATGATAGTTAAGAAATACAATTAAAATATTAATTACACAATTTGAAACATTTTTTTTTCAATGTCAATACTGTACACAGAATTTCTTTGTTTGCTGATTTAGTTATGCTAGAAATGTATCTCATGCAAATGTACGTGTTTAGGAGGAAAGCTCACCAATTCACTTGTATTAGTTCACTCACGTAGGTGCCATCCGACTTGTATACACAGTCTGAAAGAGTAAGTACTATCATTAAGAAATAAAAATAGACATTTACAGACATGACTTGTAAGTAACTTTTCTACAATATGTAATTGTCTTTAAAAACTTTCAAATGGACAAGTGTTGTATTATAGTTAAATGAAATGACCATTTACTTTTACGTATACATAGGTGCTTCCAGCGCGAAGGAGATATACAAAATGGAAATTGAGTTCAGATACTATGTATGCACACTATCATAGTTTCTTCCATCTGTGACACAGGGTAAAGAGTCCAGCAAAAAAGATTGCTGTAATGTCTGTGCACTAAGTATGTGGTTGCTAGATCTTTATTCTCTGTGGACAGCTGGCCATATATGAATCAGGGAGCTTAAACAACCCCAGGTCCGCAAGTTGGGTAAAAGTACATATGACAAGTGTACTCATCCCTAGCGGCCAAAGCTGCAAAAAAGGCTTCTTTCGGGAACTGTATTTTACCAAATTTATTTACAGAATGTGAATACTAGCAGTAATTTGTGCACATCCAACTTAAGGATCCATCAGTGAGACAAGAATAACTAGAGATAGATAGATAGATAGATAGATAGATAGATAGATAGATAGATAGATAGATAGATATTAGATAGATAGATAGATAGATAGATTCACTATATTGAGAAAAGTATTTGGACAGGCCTCTTACATAATCCATGTATTTTATTCAGTCCCATTGCCATAGGCATATAAAATCAAGCACCTTCCCATGCAGTATGCCTTTACAAACATTTGTGAAATAATGGCTCATTCTAAAGAGTTCACTGAATTCAAAGGTGACACTGTAATAAGATGCCACCATTAAAGCAAGTCAATTTTTGAAATATCTCCCCTTCTAGATATTCCATGATCAACTGTGAGTGGTAGTAATCCAAAGTGGAAACGTTTAGGAGCCACAAAGTGGAAGACCATATACAGTTACAGAGAGGGGTCATCGAGTGCTGAAGCACATAAGGGGTGATTTATTAATCTGAAATATGCCTCAGACTACTTTCACACTAGCGTTTTTTGCAGATCCGTCATGGATCTGCAAAAACGCTTCCGTTACAATAATACGACCGCATGCACCCGTCATGAACGGATCCAGTTGTATTATGTCTTCTATAACCATGACGGATCCTTCTTGAACACCATTGAAAGTCAATGGGGGACTGATACGTTTTCTGATGTGCCAGATTGTGTCAGAGAAAACGGATCCGTCCCCATTGACTTACATTGTGTGCCAGGATGGATCCAATTGGCTCCGCTTCGTCAGCATTTTGTGCGCCTGAACGGATCTCACAAACGGAAAGCCTCAAGTAGCCTCAATTAGGCGTATTTCAGGTGCAGATGGAGACTCAAAAGTTAGTTGCACCGCTATCTGTGACTTTTTGTCACGGATGATGTTGCAGATAGCTGGAACTTATGAATAAACGTCCGACTGGCTTGATCCCAAACTAATGAGCATATATGTGAGCCCTATAAAACCCTAAGAGCTCTCCACTTCATCCAGGAAGGAGTATAAACCGCAAAGTGAGGCAGTATGGGAGGGAATATAAAGGGAGACGATTAGTCTAAATAGGTGACACCTGGGAGAAGGAAAGGAGATGACAAAGTGAAACCAAAACAAAGAAAGTCATGCAAGAGGTAGAAAAGGACGTCTGCCAGACCTTCTCACAGAACAGGCGGTGACAGTACCCCTCCCTCTACGGGTGGACTCTGGACACTCAGAGCCCACCTTCTCAGGATGAGACCTATGGAAAGCCCTGATGAAACGAGTGGCCTTAATGTCTGCCACTGGGACCCACATCTTCTCCTCAGGACCATAACCCTCCCAATGAACGAGGTACTGGAGAGAACCGCGGATAATGCGAGAATCCACAATCCTAGAGACCTGAAATTCAAGATTACCATAAAAAAAAAATCGGAGGAGGAGACAAAGAGGAGGGTACAGTGGGTTGGACATAAGGTTTTAATAGGGACCTGTGAAAAACATTATGGATCTTCCAAGTCTGAGGAAGATCAAGACGGAAGGCAACGGGATTGATGACGGACAAGATCTTGTAAGGCCCAATAAACTTAGGATCCAACTTCCAGGAGGGAACCTTCAGTATGATATTCTTTGTAGACAACCACACCAAATCACCCACATTAAAGTCCGGACCAGGCACACGTCTCTTATCCGCCACACGCTTATATCTCTCACTCATCCTCTTCAGATTACCCTGAATCTTTTGCCAAATAAATGACAAAGACGAGGAAAATCTCTCCTCATCAGGTAAACCAGAAGACCCCTCTCCAGAGAATGTCCCAAACTGCGGAAGAAACCCATATGCACCAAAAAATTGTGACTTATCAGAGGACTCCTGGCGACGGTTATTTAAAGCAAACTCAGCAAGGGACAAAAAAGAATACCAATTCTCTGCCACAAAACAGCGCAGATATGTCTCCAGATTCTGATTGACGCGTTCGGTCTGACCATTTGACTGCGGGTGAAAAGCAGAAGAGAACGACAACCGAATCCCCAAGCGAGAACAGAAGGCCTTCCAGAATCTGGAAACAAATTGCGTGCCCCTATCAGAAATTATGTCTGAAGGAATGCCATGCAATTTAACAATGTGATCAACAAACGCTTGCACCAACGTCTTAGCATTGGGTAACCCAGGAAAGGGAATAAAATGCGCCATTTTGCAAAAACGGTCCACTACCACCAGAATCACAGTCTTCCCCGAGGAACGAGGCAGGTCCGTAATTAAGTCCATGGACCTTCCCGTCCAAGGATGGGAAGGTATGGGTAACGGGAGGAGAGAACCCGATGGCCGTGAATGAGGGACCTTGGCACGAGCGCAGGTCTCACAGGCTGCCACAAAACCCTCAACCGTCTTACAAAGAGCCGGCCACCAGAATCTCCGAGCAATGAGATCCACTGTGGCTCTACTCCCCGGGTGCCCAGCAAGGACAGTATCGTGGTGCTCCTTAAAAACCTTGTGTCGTAAAGCGAGAGGCACAAACAACCTCCCAGGAGGACAAAGATCAGGAGCCTCTGCCTGGGCTGCCTGAACCTCTGTCTCCAAATCAGGATAAAGAGCAGAGACGACCACCCCTTCAGCCAAAATGGGACCCGGCTCTTCAAAGTTCCCACTTCCTGGAAAACAACGTGACAGGGCATCCGCCTTCACATTTTTAACCCCAGGGCGGATAGTGACAACAAAATTAAACCTAGAAAAGAACAAAGACCATCTGGTCCGTCTCGGGTTCAGACGCTTGGCCGATTCCAATGGCACCATTCCTCAAAAGCTAATTTGATGGCCAACAACTCCCTATCTCCCACATCGTAATTTCTCTCTGCAGAGGAGAGTTTCCTTGAGAAAAAGGCATTGTGTAACTGTTGTCACTGACCATAAGAACCTTATGTTTCTCAAATCTGCTAAGAGGTTGAATCCCCGTCAGGCTAGATGGGCACTGTTTTTTACTTATTTTGAATTCTCCATTACTTTCAGGCCTGGAAGTAAAAACGTGAAGGCTGAAGCATTATATCGGAGCTTCCATGCTTTTCAGCCTACAGAGGCACCACCTGAATCCATCCTACCAGCAAATATCTTCGTAGCAGCCTTAACCCAAGATATCTCGGTGTCACGGATGATGTTGCAGATAGCTGGAACTTATGAAAAAAAGTCTGACTGGCTTGATCCCAAACTAAGGAGCATATAGGTGAGCCCTATAAAACCCTAAGAGCTCTCCCTGACTGCTATGCCCATGCAAGGGTCTCAATGGTAGACGATTGCATGCCCATGTACCTATGACTGTGTGACACCTGAAAACCCTATAATAGTGAGGGGACACGACCACCGGCTCCCTGCACTTAATACGGACGGAGTCAGGGTCACCTAGAGTCAAGCCAGCAAGGAAACACAATACATTAAAAGATTTATCTGAGCAAACAGCAGCAGCAGCCTCCAGCAGTGAACACTTCATCCAGGAAAGAGTATAAACCGCAAAGTGAGGCAGTATGGGAGGGAATATAAAGGGAGACGATTAGTCTAAATAGGTGACACCTGGGAGAAGGAAAGGAGATGACAAAGTGAAACCAAAACAAAGAAAGTCATGCAAGAGATAGAGAAGGACGTCTGCCAGACCTTCTCACAGAACTGGCGGTGACACTTTTCCCCGCTCATGCCAGGTCTAAAATTGTTAACATTGCGCAGGCGGAAGGGAATCATCATTTTCTACGCCAAAAATGGTCTAAATGTCTAAATGTAGAACTGGCGCTGGATGCACCGAACTTATGGAGAGGCCTGCAACTCTTCATAACTTTGGCAGATCGACCGCCAGCTATGGAGCTTTATTAAGACTGGTGTCTAAAACACAGGTCTTAATAAATGTTCCCTATAGTGCATAAAAGTCACCAACACTCTGCTGAATCAATAACTACAGAGTCCAAACCTCCTCTGGCATTAACATCAAAAACTGTTCGTCAGGAGCTTTGTAGCTCAGCTTAGCAGCTCATGCAAGCTTTACATCATGTTGGATGGCGTGGTGTAAATCACACTGCCACTGGACTCTGAAGCACTAGAAACTTGTTCTGTGGAATGATGAATCACACTTCTCTAGCTGACAATCTGGTGGATGAGTCTGGGTTTGGCGAATACCAGGAGAATGTTACCTTCCTGATTGCATTGTGCCAACTGTAAAGTTTGGTGGTGGAGGGATAATGCTAAGGGCTTGTTTTTCAGGGTTAGACCTAGGCCCCTTATTTCCAATGAAGGAAAATCTTAATGCTTCAAAATAACAAGACAATTGGACTATTGAATGATTCGAACTTTGTGGGAACAGTTAAGGAAAGGCACATTTCTTTTCCCGCATGAATGCACCCCAGTGCACAAGGCAAGATCCATAAAGGCATTGAGAACCTTTGGGATGAACTAGAATGGAGATTGTGAGCTAGTCTAACATCAGTCCCTCAAAAGTGGTATAAACATTTAATAAATGTGCCCCATAGAGTTTTCCGGCATGCTCTAATTTGCTACTTTATTGACTTGTTAAGTTTTTTTTTTAAAGAGAAATCAAATCCTAGGAATGTATGTTGTCATGCTGGTTTCTAGTCTCTGTTAATTTTTGGCAGACCAGCTTGTAGCTTCTTTACAAATGCTTCATAGAGGTTTTAAAGCCTAATAAATATTTTTAAAGTACTAACGTGGAAACGGTCCATTAATCAGACTTTTGGGAAAAAAAGCATTCAAGTATCATGTACCATGGATTAGCAGCTAGTTATAACTACATGACACCCTTTTTAAAGCGTTTTTATTGGGAAAAAAGTAATTTAAAGCACCTATATAGAAAACTATAAACTAAACACTAAGAAACTGTAATTTTGATATTGGCAGAATTGTACTGATCTGCAAAAAATTTATGTCCTGTATACACAGTATAAACATACAATATAGCAAAAGCAAACCCCAAAAATTTTGGAATTGCTATGTTTTTTCATGTCACCCCCTTTCAGATGTACCCCAAGAAGGTGACATTAAAAAATACAGCTTGTCCTGCAAAAAAATCAAGCCCTCATATCTCAAATCCGCATATATTCTCTGCTTACTCTATTTTGGGGTTTCTAAGGTGGAGTGAGACTCCATTCCAATTCTATATCCATGGCTTAACTATAGTTGCAGCATATTTATGCACACATTGACAAAAAAAAGGTCCCCAAAAGGAGTTGTTTTAATCAAATATAACTTTCTTTGTGTGAACGTAATGATGATATATGTAAGTGAATACAATATGAGAGTAAAAGGATACGTTTGTGGGGGAAACTATACAATTGAAAGGAGGCTCCAGTATCTTGTTGGGCCACCTCTAGCCTGGATACAACATAAGATATGCTCGGGCATGGAGGCATACAGGTTCTATATGGTATCCTCTGGCACATTTACCCACAGATGTTACAGCTGGGCCTGTAGATCCTGCACACTTTTTACAGAAGCTGATGCCCCAGCTGGTCCCATAAATGCTTTATTGGCAATTAATCTGGTGACTGGACAGGCAAAGTGTTGCAATCTTGCAGAGACATTTCTGGGAAACCCTTGCTATGTCTGAGCGAACATTATCTTGCTGAAAAATGCCATGTGACCTAAGGTTGTCCTGCACAATTGCTGAGCTGTTAATGTCCCTTGTACCAATACTGGGAGTGACTGACTGTTGTAAGGGATCATCACACCAGCAGTTGGGGCAGTCTGTTGCACCAGAGCAAAGATAGGATTTAAGCACTCACTATTAGGTTTCCTTACTCTAACCTGAAGGTTGTGGGATCCCAAACAGAACCAGCATATGTCTCTAAAGATAATACGGTTCAGGTTTCTTGTTCACGACACCACTGCAAGCAAAGTCAATGGTTGCAGTCAAAGGTAGGAAATGTAATGGGCATCGTGACACCAAACATCCTTTTGCAAAGTGCCTGGAAGTGATCCGGGCAGAGACAGGGGTGTGTAATAAAGGTGTCACCTGTGCCTGGATGGTGGACAAGGATTCTGTGAGACCTGCTTGTACTTGTCTTCAAACAATCGTCTCACTGCTGGTTTCTCTGGGCCATCCAGATCCTATTTGCCATTTGTGTGTGTCCTCGTGTAACCACTGCTCCCAACACCTCTAAACAACTAGAACAGCCTAGATGGCAGGCAATTTGTTGAAACAAGCATCCTAATTCTCTCAGTCCAATTCCAATGATGCACCCCCTCTCAAAGTTTGTCAACTGGGAAAAATGTCTTCAAGTGTTTCAGTCAACAATCTCTCACCAAGAGGTACACTACCCAAAAGTAGCCTCTGAGAGCCTTTTACAATAAAACCCTCTTGGGTCACAACCATGTCTAATAAGACCATACCTATAATCATTTACATATCTGCTGAGACATAACTGCATGTCGAGTTTTGCAGCAATCTGACACTGGGTGCATTATTTCAATTCGATGAGTGTGTATACATACTTTCATGACAAATTTCATTCAAAATGTTTTTTTCTGATTTTGGTAAAGAAGTCGACACAGCAGGTTACTGGATGAGGGATGTGATACTTGAAGAATATTTCAAATATAAATGACAATTGCCGAAACATTGTAACAAGCGAGGTTTAGCATCAGAACCTTAAAGGCTTGAAACTTGGCTTGCCATCTAATACAAATATAATTAAGAGAGCAAGTACACCAGCAGAAAACTTCTCATTAAGAGCTAATGGCAAATGGATGTGTATGACATTATTACAAACCAAGTTTGTATTTAAGCAAGGAATAGTAATTTATTCAGGATGGAAATTTTATACTAACTGACTTTAATTAAAATTATTAAAGATAGAAGACAAATGTTTCATTGACTGCTTGACTGCATTTTAACTGGTCACCCCTGGACCTCTCATTAGGAATGCTTTTTGTACATTATCTGGACTGTGTAGGAGCTTAATCGAAGGTGTTTTTCTCAGCAAAGTTCTGTGTACGGTTGTTACTGTCCAACATATTGCTTGAGTAAATTGACTGCACTATTGAAGACCTTGAAACATTGTTTATTCTAGAGACTTTGGGCAGATGTCTGACCAACATGCAGATTTCTCTGGTCCTATCATGTACACAATTTTTGGATTTAGATTTGTAGAATTACATTTTAAGAGTACAACAACACAGTGCGGTTGTGTGTCGTTTAGGATGTGTCCTGCTGCAATCAAGAAACGCATGGCAGCACCAGACCTGAATTAAACTAACGAGACCACACTGTTTAGCCGATCTGCATTGTTAAAGGGTTTCTACCACCACATTTTGACCTAATTAGCTGTCAGACACTAGCGATCTGCTAGTGTCTGCTGCACCTAACCATGCTATTGTAATTCCTTTCTCTGCAGCGGTTACCCTAAAAAACGTAGTTTTATTGGTATGCAAATGAGCCTCTAGGTGCTATGGGGGCGTCGTTTCAGCACCTAGAAGCTCCGTCCACTCACCATTTCTGCCGCCCAGCGCGCTCCAGCCCACCCCTCTGCTCTAGATTGACAGCCTACTCGCGCATGCGCCGTGTGCTTCTGTATTCGGCGCAGGCGCACTGACTGTTGGACTGCTCCCTTCGCCGTAATCGACGCAGGCGCAGTGAAGATGCCGGCTCAGGGAGACAGTCACTGCGCCTGCGCCGAATACAGAAGCACACGGCGCAGGCGCGAGAATTCGGCCGAGATGGAGAGAAGTAGGCTGTCAATCTAGAGGAGAGGGGCGGGCTGGAGAGCGCTGGGCGGCAGAAATGGTGAGTGGACGGAGCCTCTAGGTGCTGAAAAGATGCCCCCATAGCACCTAAAGGCTCATTTGCATACCAATAAATCTACGTTTTTAGGGTAACCGCTGCAGAGAAAGGAACTACAATTGCATGGTTAGGTACAGCAGACACTAGCAGATCGCTAGTGTCTGACAGCTAATCAGGAGAGAGAGATGTCACCGTGTGGCTAGCATAAGTCTTGAGAATGAAATTAAAATAGAGCAAACATGAAATCTATTAGAGAGTTGCATAAGTTGTCATTATATAGTTGCAATACCCCACAGCAGGAAGTATCTGCAAATGGTTGGTTATTTAATGTTATATAATGCTATGTTGTGCATTGTTATGTTATTTTATACCCAGCATAGCTGTGTATGGGTGGAACAACCCTTGCGGGAATTTAAGTGTGGGTCCAGGATCCGCCCCCAGCTCAGTTAGTGTATAGGGAGAATTCAGAAAGGAAGGAAGCAGTGAACTATGCTCCCTCTTCTCAGGCATAGAAAGCTTCAGAGAATAACAGATCTGCAAGATCAGCAGAGAGAAAAAGAAGGAGTGAAAGAGATGAGGATAAAGGAGAACTTGGAATCTGTATGGCCAAGCATAGGAATTAGCAAGGTGCCCCGCGAATACAGCCATTAAGACTTTGCTTCGCTGGGGGATATTGTTAAGACACAATTGTACACATCCTGGCTAGACATGCCTTCAAAACCCTCTATCCCACAGTAGACACTACAGGTATTATTACCGAAGTACTGTAGCCAGCCATAGATTCTACTGAGAGAAACTTTAGGAAGGTAATGTACAAAGAGGGCCATAATTCCCATCCATACACTGTTATCTGATAGAGAATTGCACTGTGTACAGTTGAAACTGTGACTGCTATAATTGGATGTATTACAACACCCATTTTACACTTGAGTAAAGAGAGATGTTTATTGTTCTACCACTGGTCTGGTTTTCTGACTCTTACATCATATTCTGGCCATTGCACTTTACACGCCCTGCCTGGTTATAAGGGAAAATAATAGCATTCTGAATACCGAAGTAAAATAGGGCTGGAGGGGTTAAAAAAAAAAAAAAATTCTTTAACTCACCTTAATGGATTAAGGCGAGATAATATATTTTTTTTAACCCCTCCAGCCCTATTTTACTTAGCATTCGGTATTCAGAATGCTATTATTTTCCCTTATAACCATGCTATAAGGGGAAATAATACAATCTACACTACAACTAACCCAAACCTGAACTTCTGTAAAGAAGTTCGGGTCTGGGTACCACAGTCGGTTTTTTATCACGCGCGTGCAAAACACATTGCACCCTCGCGATAAAAACTGAACGGAACGCAATCGCAGTCAAAACTGACTGGAATTGCGTTCCTACTCGCGCGGGTTTGCCGCAATGCACCGGGATGCATCCGGACTTAATCCTGACACGCCCGTGTGAAAGAGGCCTAAGGGTTTCAGTGCTGCAACCATCTCACACTGGTTTACCGCGCTGCCATTAAAAATTAACCTAGAATAAAAAGTTTGGTTCTAATCTGTTCTAACATGATCCTGCTGCGACTTGTATGACCTTGTGGTACTCAGCTGTGACATGACTGACCCATGTGGCTGCACCCTACTGCCTTGCTGTGCCAGTTTCTGCTGTAAAATCCACAGTGTGAATGGGCCTAAGAAAAAACGAAACAAATCTCCAGCCTACTATAATGATAAATTATAATATTTAATCACCGCAGAATTTTAGGCTCTATTTAGACTAAAAAGCATAATAGTGATCAAGGGTGAATATTCATTTTGAAAGTACTTCAAATAATACACTGTGGGCTAGGTACAAACCGATCTTCACAACATGCCTCTCAATAGTACCTCTTGAAATATCAGGTCAAATTTGTCAACTTCAGCTCATTATGTAAAAAATACTTCAACAGGTAGCCATTGATCTGTGTTTTATATAGAGTTATCAGTTAAAAAAGAGTAATCATTTTATACAATTTGTAACTCCATTTGTAGATTACAAGGTGCCATACTCAGATGCAAATGTTCATGGCCTCAATGCAAAAACTGGAGTAGAGCTCCCAATCATGATATGCCAAGCATGGTTCTGATATCATCCTATGATGTGAAGGGGCTATTGGACACTGGGTGCAATGGAACTTTGTACTTCTGCATTGTTGGGGACCTGTAATAAGGATATGGATCAGATAGCAGCCTATGATCAGGGCATATATGCATGTAGAATTCATTCAAAATGTTTAGAGAACAGTGCAATGTGCAGAGGAGAACCTATAGCCATTGGAGCAATAGCAGCCATAGCAACTGTTGCGGGACCATGGACTAAAGGGGTCCTATTCTGGAACAGGGTAATTGTTGGGGGATTTCTCTTATCTAGCATTGCTGTATGGGTTAGCTGTTACGCAGATCTGATATATAATGTTGCTATCCATCTTTTGGTTGGTTATTATAGTTTAGTTTACTATTCAACAAAATGGGGTATCATTCCGGGTTATGCCATGAGACACTATAAATTCTAGTTACTCTTTTGAGTCTCACTCTTGGAGTCTTAGACAGCCCAAAAGGTTCATTTTATCCATGAGGAAGCTAAGGGCTAAGTTAAAGATTTTTCATTGAGTCCAGGAGGTCATGATAGGTCTATTTAGCTATGTAACATAGTAACATAGTACATAAGACCGAAAAAAGACATTTGTCCATCGAGTTCAGCCTGTCATCCTGCAAGTTGATGCAGAGGAAGGCAAAAAAAAACTGTGAGGTAGAAGCCAATTTTCCCCACTTTAGGGGAATAAAAAATTCCTCCCCGACTCCAATCAGGCAATCAGAATAACTCCCTGGATCAACGACCCCTCTCTAGTAGCTATAGCCTGTAATATTATTACTCTCCAGAAATACATCCAGGCCCCTCTTGAATTCCTTTATTGTACTCACCATCACCACCTCCTCAGGCAGAGAGTTCCATAGTCTCACTGCTCTTACCGTAAAGAATCCTCTTCTATGTTTGTGTACAAACCTTCTTTCCTCCAGACGCAGAGGATGTCCCCTCGCCACAGTCACAGTCCTGGGGATAAATAGATGATGGGATAGATCTCTGTACTGACCCCTAATATATTTATACATAGTAATTAGATCTCCCCCCCATCATCTTTTTTCTAAAGTGAATAACCCTAATTTTCATAATCTTTCAGGATACTGTAGCCCCCCCATTCCAGTTATTACTTTAGTTGCCCTCCTCTGGACCCTCTCCAGCTCTGCTATGTCTGCCTTGTTCACAGGAGCCCAGAACTGTACACAGTACTCCATGTGTGGTCTGACTAGCGATTTGTAAAGTGGTAGGACTATGTTCTTATCACGGGCATCTATGCCCCTTTTGATGCAACCCAATATCTTATTGGCCTTGGCAGCAGCTGCCTGACACTGGTTTTTGCAGCTTAGTTTGCTGTTTATTAAAATTCCTAGATCCTTTTCCATGTCAGTGTTACCGAGCGTTTTACCATTTAGTATGTACGGGTGACTTGCATTATTCCTTCCCATGTGCATAACTTTACATTTATCAGTGTTAAACCTCATCTGCCACTTATCTGTTAGTTTTAAATCTGATATACCAGTCATATGACCACCAGGGCTTGAAAAAAGGTTTGTAACCCATCTTTTTTGTAGTCCTATATTTATTTATTTTTTTCATTTTAGGGAAACATGCTCTTTAAGATTGAATTATTATTCTGTCACGAATGTAAATTTCAGTATTTTCCCCCTAAGTAGGTTAAATACCATTATCAGAAAATTCAACTATTAAAATGAACTGAAATGAGGCTTGTCATAAATTAATTAACATAAAGTGTGCTAGCGTGAAAGTCAAAGAAACATTGACGATCCTTCAAAATGCAGGTAACTTTTTGAAAAGAACAGCAACAAACTTTTCGGTGCCCTAAGTGTAAAGGAACAGAAAAGCGCAGATTTAACTGAGACAATATGACAAGAGGATGAAGACTTCACAATAACTTCTGCAGCATAGAAAAACCAGCCTATTAAATTTGCCTTCTATAAATAATGAATGATTTTTTTCATCTGCTATACGCGCCTGTCATTCCCTGTGAGAGGAGTAAAATTTCACTTGAGGCTGGATTAACGTATACTTGCTGACCTTAAGCATGACTCCAGAGTGGGAAGTATGATAGTTAAAAGATACTGATGTAACAGAACTCAGAGAACAAACTCTTAGAAAAAAAAAATTAAGATAAAAAGCAGAAAAATGCTAACTGTCCGTGACATATATACAAGGAAATATCCATTCATTGCAGTCGATATAGCCAAGTTTAATTATAAGCTTCAAAGAAAATTTGCAGAGTTGACAACCAAGTTGTTCAGACAGTGCTGAACCATATGTAGGAGGAACTTAAGTATTGTACAAGAAGAAAAATGTATCCTTAGCTTTGAGCTAGTTGAGCAGCATGGAGCCTGTAGTACGTGTTGTCCTCTATATAGCCACCTCTAGGTCAATGCAGCCTTTATTATAGGATGTACCCTTTTTGCAGTAGAACAAGATTTGACCATATTGCGCTGGCTCCCATTTTATGGAAATAGCAGACTACATCCATGCTATGACGAACATTGTTTTTTTTCGAGATATTTCTTCCTTGTTATGTATACAATATGACTATTTTCAAGATAAAGACATACACTTACATTAGATCCACTATTATGTTCTACCTTCTACAGGTCAGAAACCTTTGGCCTTCCAGATGATGTGAAATTGGTCAGCACAGTGGCTCATTGGTTACTTGTGCAGTACGCCAGACCTGAGGGCATCTGTAATTGCTTGCTATGTTATCTATTGTTATATTATGTATAAGGTTTAATGTTCTGCCTATTTGGTATGGTTGGCAGGAATAGGGGTAACCATCCTATTCCTCCCCTCTTGGTATAAGTGGGCTGTTCCTACTTTCTGCCAGGAGAGGGAGTTTTAGTCAGGACAGAGTGGAGATAGGAAGCACCTGCTAGGTGAGACCATTATTCCAGCAAGATTACCAGAATATAGACACCTGCTTTCCAAAAGGCTACAGCGTACAAAGTCAGCAGAGTGAGCAGAAATGCTAGCTTTATAGACTCTGCTGCAGGTGAGGGAATACAGATCACACACCTATCACCTAGCTAACACCCAGGCCAGTCTAGCTTTAGGCCTTTATCACACAGTGGACACCTATACCCACAAGTGAATGCGAGTGCCACTTAATTGCCACCTAACCAGCCATCATACCTCACCATCTGGTGACAGAAACTGCATCTTGTACCTACTATTGCTGGATGTACCACAAGTTATATTTGGCAAAGAAAGACATTTATACTTCTTGCCTGATTCTTCAAACCACAATTCCACTGCACTTTGCATCCCCAGGAAGCAACATTTTCTCACTAGTGATTTAATTGCATATAGATTGTTTGTTACATTAAAAATCATCTTTTTCAATTCATAGAAAAATAATAGGACCTCTCAGCATATGTAGGACGTGTACTTTCATAGTCATTCAAAACAGCTGGTCATTAGACCTTATTTCGTCCTTTTTATGTGTTGCTAATTAAAACACAACTTTTATTAGCGCTCCTTTAAAATTGCCCTTATTGTTTTACTGTTTCTAATAAACTGTGACACTATTTAAAATTCTCAGTGTTAGAGCAGGATTATGAATGTTTCCTAAGGCTACTTTCACACTTGCGTTCGGGGTTCTGCTTGTGAGTTCCGTTTGAAGGCTCTTACAAGCACAGAATGCATCAGTTTGGCACCGTTTGGCCTCCGTTCCGCTCAGCAGGCGGACACCCGAACGCAGCTTGCAGCGTTTTCGTGTCCGCCTGGCCGTGCGGAGCCAAACGGATCCGTCCAGACTTACAATGCAAGTCAATGAGGACGGATCCGTTTGACGTTGACACAATATGGTGCAATTTTACTTTTTCAATGTAAAGTCAGGAGTCCCTATTAATATACCATCGGATCAGAGTTTTCTCCAATCCGATGGTATATTTTAACTTGAAGCGTCCCCATCACCATGGGAACGCCTCTATGTTAGAATATACCATCGGATTTGAGTTAGATCGTGAAACTCAGATCCGACAGTATATTCTAACACAGAGGCCCCATGGTGATGGGGAGGCTTCAAGTTAGAATATACTAAAAGAACTGTGTACATGACCCCCCCTCCCCCCCCCTGTTTTTGACTCATTGGTGGCCAGTGCGGCCGCCCCCCCTCCCCCCCTGTTTTTAACTCATTGGTGGCCGCACTGGCCACCATTGAGTTAAATATAGGGGAGGGAGGGAGGGGGGGTCTGCCCCCTGCTGCCTGGCAGCACCTGCCAGGCAGCAGGGGGCAGTCATATACACAGTTCTTTTAGTATATTCTAACTTGAAGCGTCCCTATCACCATCGGAACGCCTCTGTGTTAGAATATACTGTCGGATCTGAGTTTTCACAAAGTGAAAAATCAGATCTGAAAAAAACAGTTATGCAAACGGATCCGTTCTGAATGGATGCAAGCGTTTGCATTATAGGAGCGGATCCGTCTGTACAGACACCAGACGGATCCGCTCCGAACGCAAGTGTAAAAGTAGCCTTAGCTAGTTGCAGTTTGTTGCCGCTGTTATTATCTTTCACAGCGGCACTGAGTGATTAGAAACACTGTAGCTGTTCAGCCCTGTGCACTTGGGCTGGCTACATTTTAATCCACTATCATTCCTATTTGCTTTCTTTTTCTGAGTATGCTGCTCGCCTCTGAACCTAAAACCCCACACAGACAGACACCCTGCTTCCCAACATGTTTTGCTGGAAAACCAGCGTCTTGAGAGGATAATACAGGTATGTGTGTTGGGGGTGGGGACCAGCTTTTAAAAGGTAGGTATATGACGTAATTGATTATCCAGCATACCACGCTGGTTGTTACTTCTGTCATGTTCCGATGTCTCACAAACGTGCTATGCCATTGGTCAGTCCTATCTACATGTGCCGCCCGCCAGCAACACATAACTATACTCACCCCGACTCTCACCTTGGTGCGGGGAGTTCGCACATGTGCGCGGACTTAGAAGAATTCTTGTCCGCCGGTCCGCAGTGCGCATGTCATAGGACTTTGTCCCCGACTCTCAACTTGGTGCGAGGAGTTGGCGCATGCAATGCTCTTGGGATTGTCTTTATCTGCCACATATTTAGTATGCAAGCTATATACTACTCAATATCAGTAATTAAACAGAGATCTTAGATGTTAGAATCTATATAACCTTAGTATTGTTCTCAAAATGATTTATATTATAAGTTTTAATATTTTATATGTACCTGATATATTTTTGATGGAGCACTCTGTTCCATCATATAAAACTCCACATATATATTTTTATTATTTTTATAGACTGTCTTGGCAACTTTCACTTTTGCAGATATTTTGTACTTTATTTTTGATAAATTTTTCTATTTTTATATATTTTTAGTTATTGAAATGTAATTGGTCTTATTTTTTAAAACTATCAATATTATTTATTACTGATTTTATCTGTTATTAGTTCATTACAGGATCGATGTAGTTATTCAAAATCAGAAATCAACAATAATATATGGAGTACCTAGGTTATTACATAATCATAAAGTCTGTGGCCTCCACCTATGGCGGACAGTGATAAAACTTCAGATTAGGATATGAAAATCTCTTGGGTGAAATGAAAACGACCTACATATTTTACTTACTTTTATTTTTGAAGAGCCTTGTTATTGCTTATGGTCCCTGATTTAGTCACAGCTATACTTTTTCTCGTTATATTTGCTGGGGGGTAATATTCACCCCTCAATAGTAGTTTTTATACTTTGTCATACTGTTTGAACATAATATTTATTTATAAAAATGAGGCAAATGTAAAGCCATAATTTATACCTAGCGGTGACAACAATTTTAAACGGTAAATCCACTTGGTCTCCTCCTGTTGTAACCTCTTGTCATTTAGCTCTATTATATGCTCTGTGGAGTACCTTTTTGGGGTATCCCCTAGACACAAATCTGCTGTACAGTAGACTGCTTTCTCTTTCAAAGGCATGTTCATCTGTACAGTTTCTTTTCGCTCTCAAATACTGTCCTACTGGAATCCCTGATTTTAGTGATAGTGAGTGGAATCTCTCCCAGTGTAGGAAGCCATTTGTAGCCATAGATTTCCTGTATACTTCAGTTGTAATACTTCCTTCTGACTTCAGGATGATCTTCAAATCAAATCCTTTTGGTTGAGGCATTTTGTGAATGCTGAACAATCCGTCTCAGTGCCATCCCAGAAAATTAAAATATCATCTATATACCTACCCCAAAAAAGAATGTGATCAGTGTATTTTTGATTGTGCCCAGTGAATACATATTGGTCTTCCCACCACCCTAAAAATAAATTTGCAAAACTCGTGCACAAACCGTCCCCATCGTTGTATCATTAATCTGTAAATAATATTTGCCAAACATAAAATAATTGTGAGTGAGAAAAAAACGTAAAAGTGCAATAACAAAATCATTGTGCTCATAAAATTGTGTTCCCTTAGTGTTTAAAAATGATTGTACTGCCTTAATGCCAAGTTCGTGTTTAATACTAGTGTATGGAGCCTCAATGTCAAGGCTAGCAATAAAGGTTTTTTCATTAACGTGTATATCTCTCAACTTGATTACGGTATCTCTGGTATCCTTTATGAATGAAGGGAGGGTCTGGACAAAGGGTGAGATCATTTCATCCACATATGGGCTAATACCTTCACACAGATTTCGATTTCCAGAGACTATTGGTCTTCCTGGGACTGGTGATCGTTTTTTGTGTACTTTCGGTATTGCATAAAAAGTCGCAATGGTGGGATTGGATTTATGAAGAACTTTTAGTTCTTCCTTAGTGATCAATCCTTTTTCTTTTGCCTTCCACAATAAACTTTTTAATTCTCCATTAAATTTTTCTGTTGGATTATGTTCTAATTTTTTGTAAGTAGTTTCATTATTAACCCCTTAGGGACTTAGGGCGTACCGGTACGCCCTGTTTCCCGAGTCCTTAAGGACTCAGGGCGCACCAGTACATCCTAACTTTAAATCGCGATTGCGGCGCGGCGGGGGTTAATCGCAACAGGATGTCCGCTGAAATCATTCAGCGGGCATCCTGTCACAACGCCGGGGGGTCCTGTGACTCCCCCGTGTCGGCGATCGCCGCAAACCGCAGGTCAATTCAGACCTGCGATTTGCAGGTTTTACCTTATCCGGCGGGCGGTGGTGCCATCGGGTCCCCATGCGGCTGTAGGGGGGACCCGATGGCATGGAAGGCAGCGCGATGCCTTCCTTAGGCATCTGCGCTGCCTTCTGGTGACGAGCTTGTGAGATCTAGCCCCCTGGATCTTACAGGCCTGAAGCTGTATGAGTAATACACACAGTATTACTCATACAGCCAATGCATTCCAATACAGAAGTATTGGAATGCATTGTAAAAGGGATTAGACCCCCAAAAGTTGAGGTGCCAAAGTGGGACAAAAAATAAAGTAAAAAAATAAGTTTCAAAAATAGTTTTCCCCCCCAAAAAATTTAAAGTTTCAAGTAAAAATAAACAAAAACGTCATTTTCCCCAAATAAAGTAAAAAAAAATTGGTAAAAAATAGGGGGGAAAAAAAGTATACATATTAGGTATCGCCGCGTCCGTATCGACCGGCTCTATAAAAATATCACATGACCTAACCCCTCAGATAAACACCGTAAAAAATAAAAACTGTGCTAAATAAATCATTTTTTGTCACCTTACATCACATAAAGTGTAATAGCAAGCGATCAAAAAGTCATATGCACCCCAAAATAGTGCCAATCAAACCGTCATCTCATCCCGCAAAAAATGAGCCCCTACCTGAGACAATTGCCCAAAAACTGAAAAAACTATGGCTCTCAGAATATGGAGACACTAAAACATGATTTTTTATTTTTTTTTAAATGATATTATTGTGTAAAACTTACATAAATAAATAAAAAAGTATACATATTAGGTATTGCCGCGTCCGTATCGACTGGCGCTATAAAAATTTCACATGAGCTAACCCCTCAGATGAACACCGTAAAAAATAAAAAATAAAAACTGTGCTAAATAAACCATTTTTTGTCACCTTACATCACAAAAAGTGTAATAGCAAGCGATCAAAAAGTCATATGCACCCCAAAATAGTGCCAATCAAACCATCATCTCATCCCGCAAAAATCATACCCTACCCTAAATTATCGCCCAAAAACTGAAAAAATGATGGCTCTCAGACTATGGAAACACTAAAACATGATTTTTTTTGCTTGAAAAATGAAATCATTGTGTAAAACTTACATAAATAAATAAAAAGTATACATATTAGGTATCGCAGCATCCGTAATAACTTGCTCTATAAAAATATCACATGACCTAACCCCTCAGGTGAATACCGTAAAAAAAAAAAAAAAAAAAAACGGTGTGAAAAAAGCCATTTTTTGTCACCTTACATCACAAAAAGTGTAATAGCAAGCGATCAAAAAGTCACACGCACCCCAAAATAGTGGCATTAAAACCGTCATCTCATCCCGCAAAAATCATACCCTACCCAAGTTAATCGCCCAAAAACTGAAAAATTTATGGCTCTCAGACTATGGAAACACTAAAAATCATTGTGTAAAACTTACAGAAATAAAAAAAAGTATACATATTAGGTATCGCCGCATCCGTGACAACCTAGTCTATAAAAATATCACATGATCTAACCTGTCAGATGAATGTTGTAAATAACAAAAAATAAAACGGTGCTAAAACAGCTATTTCTTGTTACCTTGCCTCACAAAAAGTGTAATATAGAGCAACCAAAAATCATATGTACCCTAAACTAGTACCAACAAAACTGCCACTCTATCCTGTAGTTTCTAAAATGGGGTAACTTTTTTGGAGTTTCTACTCTAGGGGTGCATCAAGGGGGCTTCAAATGGGACATGGTGTCAAAAAAACTAGTTCAGCAAAATCTGCCTTTCAAAAATCGTATGGCATTCCTTTCCTTCTGCCATTTGCCAATAACTCTTGTGGAACACCTAAAGGGTTAATGATGTTTGTAAAATCAGTTTTGAATACCTTGAGGGGTATAGTTTCTTAGATGGGGTCACTTTTATGGAGTTTCTACTCTAGGGGTGCATCAGGGGGGCTTCAAATGGGACATGGTGTAAAAAAAAACAGTCCAGCAAAACCTGCCTTCCAAAAACCGTATAGCATTCCTTTCCTTCTGTGCCCTGCCGTGTGCCCGTACAGCGGTTTACGACCACATATGGGGTGTTTCTGTAAACTACAGAATCAGGGCCATAAATATTGAGTTTGGTTTGGCTGTTAACCCTTGCTTTGTAACTGGAAAAAAATGATTAAAATGGAAAATCTGCCAAAAAAAGTGAAATTTTGAAATTGTATCTCTATTTTCCATTAATTCTTGTGAAACACCTAAAGGGTTAACAACGTTTGTAAAATCTGTTTTGAATACCTTGAGGGGTGTAGTTTCTTAGATGGGGTCACTTTTATGGAGTTTCTACTCTAGGGGTGCATCAGGGGGGCTTCAAATGGGACATGGTGTCAAAAAAAACAGTCCAGCAAAACCTGCCTTCCAAAAACCGTATGGCATTCCTTTCCTTTTGCGCCCTGCCATGTGCCCGTACAGCGGTTTACGACCACATATGGGGTGTTTCTGTAAACTACAGAATCAGGGACATAAATATTGAGTTTGGTTTGGCTGTTAACTCTTTGTAACTGGAAAAAAAACTATTAAAATGGAAAATCTGCCAAAAAAGTGAAATTTTGAAATTGTATCTCTATTTTCCATTAATTCTTGTGGAACACCTAAAGGGTTAACGATGTTTGTAAAATCATTTTTTAATACCTTGAGGGGTGTAGTTTCTAGAATGGGGTCATTTTTGGGTGGTTTCTATTATGTAAGCCTCGCAAAGTGACTTCAGACCTGAACTTGTCCCTAAAAATTGGGTTTTTGAAAATTTCAGAAAAATTTCAAGATTTGCTTCTAAACTTCTAAGCCTTGTAACATCCCCAAAAAATAAAATATCATTCCCAAAATGATCCAAACATGAAGTAGACATATGGGGAATGTTAAGTAATAACTATTTTTGGAGGTATTACTATGTATTATAGAAGTAGAGAAATTGAAACTTGGAAATTTGCAATTTTTTACAAATTTGGTATTTTTTATAAATAAAAATGAATTTTTTTAACTTCATTTTACTAGTGTCATGAAGTGCAATATGTGACGAAATGGCCTGGATAAGTCAAAGCGTTTTAAAGTTATCAGCACTTAAAGTGACACTGGTCAGATTTGCAAAAAATGGCCAATTCTTTAAGGTTAAATAGGGCTGAGTCCTTAAGGGGTTAAGTAATGTCATCACCATTGCGACATAATCATCTTTGTTCATCAGAACAACATTCCCTCCTATAAGATCGTCCTTTTTTAATAGTTCCTTGATGGCCTCCTTTTCTTTACTTGTTAAATTTCCACCCACCTCACTTTTTTGGGCTTGATTTTTTTGTAGGTCCCTACTGACCAAGTCAACAAATGTCCGTACTTTGGCATATCCTGCGAACGGAGGAGTGAATCTGGATTTTGAACACATCTTGCTAAATTGTGCTTGAGGGTTTATTATTTCTCATGCACCTTCTCTAGATAGCTGTTCTAGAACTGTAAGGGCCTATACCTCTCTTCTCTCAAGTTCACTGCTGTTATTTTCCTTGATTTTAAACTCTTTGTGCAATGCTAGTATTCTGGCAAATAGATTAATGTCTTTTACCCATAAAAAACTGTTGAAACTTGCAGAGTATGATGATGTTTGCTGCAGACCTGTATTTGGTATTTGTATGTTTTGACTTGAGCATGATTCTTGTTGTCCGTCTTGGCTTATGTTAGTACTAGAATTGTGAGGATTCTTTCTTTGCTGGTATCCTCCCCTATTTTTTGCTTTTCTTTTAGTTCCTGTCTTTTGATGGGTAGTACTGCCCTCTGATTCTGATATCTCAGATTCTGATATATCTGTATATTGTTTCAAGTAAGTTCCTTTGTTAGGTGGATACATATTTATTGATTTTATATATATATATATATATATATATATATATATATATATATATATATGTGACCAGTATAAAAATCTCTCTTATCTCTGTTGGACTTGCGATGTTTTCTCTCTTTTATTTCTGTTTGTAAATTTTCTATGTTTTTTTTGTTGTTTTGTTTCTAAATTACAAAATTCTGACTATGATCTAAATATCTGAATATCCTGAATTTCTTTTTCCAAATGCACTGAGGTTTTGATTAGTAACTTCTTTTCATACTATAGTATGAAAGCCTGCATGTATACTGAATTTTCAGTTAATAACGCTTCCCAGCCCTTAACTGTAACTTCTTGGTGCGAATTAGGTGTGTTCAAAATCAGCAGCTCTTATTATAAGCTTGTTGTGCCATTCTACTTAACAGTCAATCTGACTATTCAGAATAAGAGGAGTGGCAGTGTGTCTTTACCTCACTACTTTCCGCTGAAAGGAGGTCTCGAAGTATGATTGGGGGGAAGGGGGGTAATTTGAACATACCTGATGTTTTTTTTCTCTAAGGAGAGATAAGCTGCTACCAGAGGTGTCTGGAGTGGATAGCGGTGTCTGGCAGTGGCTTATTGTTATGCAAGCGGGTGTGGACCCACTGCGCCACTGACTGGGTATACTCCGGAGGGGGCGTAACTAAGCAGCTACCTGGTATTCACTAGAGCCCCTGATGGTGGGGAAAGGCTTGGGCCGTAGGGTAGCTGTCAGGTGCCACTCCAGAGTAGTCCCCAAGTCAGTGGCAGCTGACCAGGGGGTCAGAGTGCTCGGTGCAAGCACCAAGGGACGTACGAGGCCTGAAGGTACAAGTCAGGACAGGCGGCAATCAAGCAAAGTCAGCAAACAAGATCCGAGGTCAGGGGCAGGCGGCAAACAGGCAAAGTCCATAAACGAAGTCCGAGGTCAGAGGCAGGCGGCAGAAAGCAAAGTCCAGGAGTACAATAGCAGGATGCGGTACACAGGAAGGCAGACAAGATAAACACCTTTGTACAGGGACTAGACAGACTAGACACTGAGGTTGCTCAGGCAACTTCCTGTAGAAGGAAGTGCCTTTAAATACCTGCTGCAATCAAGTCATAGGCTGCTGAGACAGAGGGCATGTGTGTGTTGCCTCTTAGGTGAAGAGAGACACACCCATGCAAGCTTCAACTCTAATGCAAGTCTCCAGCAGGAAGGAAACTTTGGCATGGAACATATGTAGAAGAGTTTAAGTTAGTTGCTGCCCGTGTTTGTCAGCTGGGCGTCACAAGGGAAAAGAGGGAGCCCGGCGCCCGTGCCGGCTGATAGCCCAGCGGCCTGTGCCGGTGCCGCTGCCCCTAACAGTACCCCCCCCCCTTATGCCCCCTCTCCTCAGGCCTGGTCCTAGACAAAATATTTTTCAGCAGAAGAGGGGCATTGATGTTCTCCCTGGGTTCCCAAGATCTCTCCTTAGGGCCAAACCCCTTCCAATCCACCAGAAACAGGGTTTTCCCTCTACTCTTCTTCATCCCCAGAATGCCCTTTACTTTATAGACGTTCTCATCACTGACCGTAACAGGAGCAGAGACCGGTTTCTTGAAAAAACGATTCAGGATGACGGGCTTCAGCAGGGAGACATGGAAGGAATTCGGTACCCGGAGGGAGGCTGGTAGCTTAAGCTTGTAGGAAATATCATTGATTTGAATTTCAAATGGACCGATGAAGCGAGGACCCAATTTGTAGGAGGGTATTTTGATCCGGAAGTATTTGGAAGAGAGCCAGACTTTATCACCAAGAAGCTTCTTTCAGAGCTCCCCTAGTCTCCTCCCAGATTTTAGAGAACTCTCTTGAGGTAGCGTCTGCAGCAGGGATACCGGAAGAAGGAGACACCGGGAGTGGGATATTTGGTTGTTGGCCATAAACAACAAAAAAATTGAGATTTCTTGGAAGACTCGCTGACATTATTGTTTTATGAGAACTCAGCCCAAGGCAATAGATCGACCCAGTTGTTGTGATGACTGTTAGTGAAGTGGCGCAAGAAGTTTGTCAGAATTTGGTTAACATGCTCCACCTGACCATTGGACTGAGGATGATATGCTGACGAGAAGTCCAGAGATACATTTAATAGCTTGCAGAGAGCTCTCCAGAATTTAGACGTGAACTGTACGCCTCTATTGACACAATACGGAGTGGAAAGCCATGGAGACGAAAAATGTGTTCGATAAATTTCTTGGCCAGTTGGGGAGCAGAAGGAAGACCAGGCAGAGGGACGAAATGTGCCATTTTGGAGAAGCGGTCAACCACTACCCAAATTACAGAACAACCGAAGGATGTGGGTAGATCTGTGATAAAGTCCATGTCAATTTGTTGCCAGGGAACCTCAGGAACTAGAAGGGAAAGCAGAAGGTCGGCTGGACGCTGTTTGGAAGTTTTATTTAGCGCGCAGGATGGACAAGCAGCTACAAATTCTAGGATGTCTTGTTGCATGATTGGCCACCAGTACCGCTGTGCAATGAACCTGAAGGTCTTTCTCTGACCAGCATGACCCGCCACTTTAGATGAATGACCCCATAGTAAGATTTGCTTTCTGAGAGATTCTGCAACAAAGGTTTTTCCAGGAGGAATTTCGGATAGCTTGACTGGACAGGCCGAGATTTTAGCAGGATCAATGATGAATTGGGGCTCCTCCTCCTGGTCAGTGGAATCAAAGGATCTTGAAAGAGCATCTGCTTTGATGTTCTTATCTGCAGCACGAAAGCAAAGAAGAAAATCAAAACGAGCAAAGAGGGACCATCGAGCTTGGTCTGGATTAAGTCTCTGTGCAGACTGTAGGTAGGTGAGATTCTTGTGGTCAGTATAGATCACACCTGGATGACTGGCTCCCTCCAGAAGGTATCGCCATTCCTCCAATGCCATTTTTATGGCCAACAACTCTCTGTCCCCGATCGAGTAGATGCGATCCGGAGCGGAGAAGGCCCTGGAGAAGAAGCCACATGATGTCATCTTACCAGAGGGAGATCTTTGTGAAAGCACGCCCCCAGCTCCAATAGACGATGCATCCACCTCCAAGAAAAATTGCTTACTGGCATCAGGACGATGGAGTACTGGAGCCGCAGAGAAGGCCTGTTTCAAGGCTTGGAAGGCTGATTCAGCCTCAGCAGTCCAATTTTTGGGATTCGCCCCTTTACGTGTCAAGGCTGAGATGGTGGCTGTCAAAGAAGAGAAGTGTGGCACAAAGTGGCGGTAGTAGTTGGCAAACCCCAGGAAGCGTTGAATAGCCTTTAAACCAGAAGGACGGGGCCACTTCAAAATCTCAGACAGCTTTTCAGGATCCATCTGTAGGCCAGTATCAGATATTATGTACCCCAAAAATGGAAGTGAGGTTTGTTCGAAGAGACATTTTTCAAACTTGGCATAGAGACAATTTATTTTTTGCCTTTAAAGGACCAGGCGAACCTGACTCTGGTGAGTAGCCAAATCTGGAGAAAAGACAAGGATATCATCTAGATAAACCACAACACAAGAATATAACAAGTCTCTGAAAATATCATTAACAAATTCTTGGAACACTGCAGGAGCATTGCTTAGTCCAAACGGCATCACCAGATATTCATAGTGACCGTCACGGGTGTTGAAGGCGGTCTTCCACTCGTCCCCTTGACGAATTCGGATCAAGTTGTAGGCCCCACGCAGATCTCATTTGGAGAAGATTTTAGCTCCTCTGAGGCGGTCAAACAACTCTGGAATAAGGGGAAGGGGGTATTTGTTCTTATTAGTGATTTTATTTAGGCCCTTATAATCGATGCATGGGCGAAGAGAACCATCTTTTTTCTTTACAAAGAAGAAGCCAGCGCCAGCCTGAGAAGATGATTTCCGTATAAATCCTCTGTCAAGATTTTCTTTGATGTACTCAGACATGGCTTGTGTCTCGGCTGGTGACAGAGGATAAATGCGACCACGGGGAGGTGCAGAACCAGGAATCAGATCAATTGGACAATCATAAGGCCTGTGTGGAGGTAACGTCTCAGCCTCCTTCTTATCAAAGACGTCAGCATAGGCATGGTATGCTGCAGGCAGATTTTCACGATTTTGGTGGTAACCGAGCAGGCTGAACAGGAGAGACACTTTCCAAGGCAGTACTGTCCCCAACGAAGCACCTCTCCAGACTTCCAATCAAGAACAGGTTCATGGGTACGGAGCCATGGAAGCCCCAAAAGGAGAGGGTAAGAAAGACTTCGAAGAACCAGGAACGAAATCTCTTCTGTATGAAGAGCTCCCACCTGTAGTCTTACAGGTTCGGTACAAAATTGTACGGACTCAGATAGAGCCCTTCTATCAACGGATGACACCATCAATGGTCTCTGCAGGCGTCGGACTGGAATACGATATTGATCCACTATAGCTTGCTGCAGGAAGTTTCCTGCTGATCCAGAATCCAGAAGAGCCGTCTTCGTGAACCGATTATCTCCAAACGACAAGTTTGCCGGCAGAGTCAGGGGTGGAGAGGAATTATCTTCATCTAGAGCCGCCTCTCCAACGGACCCTAGGCTCGGGAGTTTCCCGGCTTCAGGGGACAAGCACGGAGCACATGATCAGAACCACCACAATAGAAACAAAGTCCTTTGACACGGCGGTGATCACGTTCTTGTTCAGACAGCCTAACTCGGTCGACCTGCATGGGTTCAGGAACTGCGCACAACATGGAAGGCAGAGGGTTAGAGGCTTGCAGAAGGGAAGATGCCAGATGACAAGGCTTCTTCTCACATGCCACTTCTCTGGCACGTTCTTGGAAGCATAAATCAATTAGAGTAGCCAGGGAGATGAGGTCATCCAGGGTGGAAGGAACATCCCGTCCGGCCAATTCATCTTTAATTCTCCCGCAGAAGCCCTCCCAAAAGGTGGCCACAAGTGCCTCATTATTCCAGCCGAGTTCAGAGGCTAGCGTACGGAACTGGACTGCATACCGGCCCACAGATTGGTTCCCTTGACGCAACTGCAGTAGGGAGGATGTGGCAGAGGAGGTGCGTCCGTGCTCGTCGAACACCTTGCGGAAAGCCTCTAGGAAGGCCTGTAGATTTATTATGACTGGGTCGTTCCTTTCCCAGAGGGGATTGATCCAGGCCAGTGCCTCCCCAGTAAGGTGTGACATAAGAAAAGCCACTTTGGCTCGGTCCGAGGCAAATTGATGAGGCAAAAGTTCAAAATAAGGGTGCATTGAATTATGAACCCCCGGCACTGTTTAGGGTCACAGTTGAAACGTGGAGGAGCAGAAAGACGAGGTCCAGATCCGGGTACGTAGGAAGAGGACGGAGCAGGAGCCGAATTAACCTGGGCAGAGAAGCTTGATGACTCTGGTTTAGCAGATGTCAGGGCATTTAAACGCATATTCACATTGCGTAGGTAGGACAATATTTGATCATGATGCTCACGCTGCTGGGCCAATTCCTGGTGTAACTCAGTGTTACTGGCAGGGATCGGATCAGCGGGGTCCATGGCCTGAGCAAACTGTTATGCAAGCGGGTGTGGACCCACTGCGCCACTGACTGGGTATACTCCGGAGGGGCATAACTAAGCAGCTACCTGGTATTCACTAGAGCCCCTGATGGTGGGGATAGGCTTGGGCCGTAGGGTAGCTTCCAGGTGCCACTCCAGAGTAGTCCCCAAGTCAGTGGCAGCTGACCAGGGGGTCAGAGTGCTCAGTGCAAGCACCAAGGGACGTACGAGGCCTGGAGGTACAAATCAGGACAGGCGGTAATCAAGCAAAGTCAGCAAACAAGATCCGATGTCAGGGGCAGGCGGCAAACAGGCAAAGTCCATAAACGAAGTCCGAGGTCAGAGGCAGGCGGCAGAAAGCAAAGTCCAGGAGCACAATAGCAGGATTCGGTACACAGGAAGGCAGACAAGATAAACACCTTTGCACAGGGTCTAGACAGGCTAGACACTGAGGTTGCTCAGGCAACTTCCTGTAGTAGGAAGTGCCTTTAAATGCCTGCTGCAATCCAGCTATAGGCTGCTGAGACAGAGGGCATGTGTGTGTTGCCTCTTAGGTGAAGAGAGACACACCCATGCAAGCTTCAACACTAATGCAAGTCTCCAAGAGGAAGGAAACTCTGGCATGGAACATATGTAGCAGAGTTAAGTTAGTTGCTGCCCGTGTTTTACAGCTGGGCGGCAGGAGGGAAAAGAGGGAGCCCGGCGCCCGTGCCTGCTGATAGGGGCAGCGGCGCCAGCACAGGCCACTGGGCTAACACTTATATTCCCTTACACAGACCAATGTTTTAGTGAGATACTGGAAATTAACTAAATGTTCCCAATAATTGCCTCATCATCAGCAGAGATAAAGCTGCATTCACATGCAGCAATCAGCTCTGCTGTATGGGAACAAGAGATTGCTACAGAGAATGCTTATCCCCATATAAAATCTTGACCATGAATGATATTTGGTTCCAGCATTTGCTCATTCATCGGGGGGTCCCTGCCACCTTTACATGGGCCAATTATTGGTAAAAAGTTTTTCTACAAATACCTCACACCAATAATTGGCCAGATTGTAGGTCCATGTAAGAGGACCACTACCATCCTGCTCTTAATCAGAGCAAATTCTTGCTAAACCGAGTAGAGCAAGCATGTGTATGGGGGAGTGAGGAGGGATGGCTAGCTTTACACTACAGTACTTTATTCTTCAATAACACAATGCAGATAAACTATAGTAAGTGATTTTACATGTGTCTTGAACAGAGCTGAAAATAGCCAAAATCGTCAACCTTGAAGAAAATGAGTAAATCACATCCATATGTACTGAGAAAAGCATTATTACAATAATGTACTTCATCTACTTGGTGGAATAAGGGTGCTGAGGTATCACAGTTACTTTCATATGCATCACATTACTATGAATTAGCCACGTATTGGATACAGTTCTAAGATCCTTCATTATACGACTTGTCTGTTCAAAGCTACCTGTCTCTTTTGTGAAACTCTACTGGCTTTTTTACATTGTCCATCACCCTTTTCCTAATTACTGAGTTAACCTGAGACTGACAGCTGTTAATTACTTATAGATTGGAACAATGGAATTGACAATGTTCTTTTTGAAGGACAAACGAAGCAAACCCTCTGGCAATTGCTTTGAGTTAATTTCAAAGTCTAATATTAATTTAATTACCATAGCTCATTATTAGACTCCTAAAACATAATTATTAGAAGTAGATAAATATTAGTGAAAACAAATGTAGACTGCTTAAGAAAAAATGAAAACTGGTGCTATAAACGAGCAGCGAGGTTCCTCATCTCCGAAATTCGAAAGACGTCATCTTATTGAGCTGAATGCCAGAGGCAAAGTGATTAGAATTTTGTATCGGTTTTGACAATAAATCAGTAACCCAAAACCATAGTTTTACACTTTTAAAAACATGATTGAGGGAGATTATAGATGTTTTATGCCAGGGAATGTCATTTGGCATATAAATCCTGCTGTCAAAAACATAACAAGAGTCCCATTACACTGCCTCTATTAAAAGTAACTTGGAGCAGGGACATAACTAAAATTTTTATAAAAATTAGATGAACCCTGCACCTAATGCCTGGAAATCGAAACAGCAGCATAAGTAACAATTATTAATTAATAATAAATAAATAAGGTATGGATAATAGCATCATATATCAGTGAACTGTATAAATAGTGTTAGATTTCAGAAAACAACCAAATTGTTATTCTCTACATAAATGTATAATATCTTGCATCTGAGTGTTCCAACTCAACTCAATCTATGGCTGCTGCGGCTAAAGATGTGCCTGTAACTTAGAGGATACCCTCATACACATTCTATGTAGATTCTGCCTTTCATAAACAACACATCTGTCAGAAAACGTCCCCATAATCAATGCCTGAGCTACCTATTAACAGCAACCCAAAAAGGGCCACAATACAACATGGCATGATGGAAACCCCCCCCCCCCCCAAACAGTGCCTCTGCAAAAGTGTCCTAAAAATCAGTGCCTCGGGCAAAGACCACACTCATGAATAGTGCCCAAGCCAGTGTTACCATAATCACTGCTCCAAAAACATACACACCCTTTATGCTTTAGCATTGGCAGGAATTGCCCAGAGAGCAGCCAACAAGCAGCAGCTTATACATCACTGAAGGATAATTACTGTGCAAAAACATCAGATCCAGCAAAAGTTCCAATCATTGTCCAGTGTTAAAATGTGTAGTGGTTGCCGAATCATCAAAAATTTGCTAATTTGGTCTTTATTGAATTACTTATGATGTTCTAAAAACTTGTTGTTGTTACATCTGTCTGTGTAAACCAGCAACTGCTAGTCACTAAAACTGGAAAAAGGAGGAAAGCCAAGTGATCTCAAAAGCAATTGAAAGGAGAATACGAGAAAAATGGTTATTGTTATATATAAATGATGTGTCTTTTGAACTTTAAAACTCACTATACAAATGTATCTTCTTATGTGAAAGAGCACTTGGTGCCCATTTACATGGCTCAATGCATTAGAAAGTGATCAGGAACAAACTTCTCATTCACAATCATTGCCAGCTCTTTTATTTCCATTCACATGCATCTCCTCTGTATGTGGATGAATGATCGCTACTGTTATATGTTGGGTCCACCACACATTACTGCTCTCTGGAGGGGATGGTAAGGTGTGGTGCAGAAAACCAGCAATTGCCTATATCTTATCAGCTGATAACCGAGTCTTAAAGGGAACCTGCCACCAGAATTTTGTGTATAGAGCTGAGGACATGGGTTGCTAGATTGTCTCTAGCACATCTGCAATACCCAGTCCCCATAGCTCTGTGTGCTTTTATTGTGTAAAAAAAAAACGATTTAATACATATGCAAATTAATCTGAGATGAGTCCTGTCCCTGAGATGAGTCAGGGACAGGACTCATCTCAGGTTCATTTGCATATGTATCAAATCGTTGTTTTTTTACACAATAAAAGCACACAGAGCTATGGGGACTGGGTATTGCAGATGTGCTAGCGGCCATCTAGCAACCCATGTCCTCAACTCTATACACAAAATCCCAGTGACAGGTTCCCTTTAAATAATAAATCCCATTCCAGCAAAATACAAAACCCTTAAAAACAAAATACTTTATTATAATTGGTTAAAATAAAACTAGTCCCTTATAAGTATAGTGTAAGTGATGATGAGTGATCAGTTCATCACACAATATAATACAATATAACTAATACGCAGTTTCCTGCTCAAAGATGCATGACTACATGTAACAACAAACAAACAGATATGATATCACTGTAGGGTGGGGAGACCTTTCCCTAAAGATCACCCTACGGTATATCTCAGCCCAGAGAAGACCCCTTATGGTGGGGACTCTCTGTACTCGTGCCTGGGCTATATCACCCTATCTGGCCCTCAACGGGTCCTAGCACCCCAAGCACCCCGACGCGTTTCCCCCAAACACTGGGTTCCTCAGGGGGTCAGTGTAATGGGTGGACCACTACTAGATGCTTGTAGGTAACCAATGAATACATGGACACGTAAGTCACAAAGGAAAACAGATAGTCAAAGTATATGTAAACAAAGCTCCTTAATAAATACAGCAACAGAGTGTGCTGCCTATACTTGGGAGTGGACAAATCACCTCTACGAGACTGAGCGGGCTCTTATGTGCCCCGCAATAAAGAAATACCAATCTCATTTGAAGACTCCACAAAGCGGACACAGCCTGACAGGTCTTGACAGGTACATGGGTATATACCAACCAGCTAATACATCTGGACACAAACGATACAGCAATGTTCAGTTGAGGCTATAGTGGATCCAATGTTCAGTAACCACTGCAATCAAACCGAGGGTCAGTGTGAAAACAGACCAGGATAGATGTCTGTCTCACGCCTGTTTGAGGAGTCCATTAGGCAACCATGATTATACATGTGCACGAGCCTTCCCCGTGATGTCCTCGCCGCTCCCACGACTCCTCCAGTGGCGATAGGCACCTCGTAGAGGTGATTTGTCCGCTCCCAAGTATAGGCAGCACACTCTGTTGCTGTATTTATTAAGGAGCTTTGTTTACATATACGTTTGACGATCTGTTTTCCTTTATGACTTACGTGTCCATGTATTCATTGGTTACCTACAAGCATCTATTAGGTCTACACCATTTCACTGCCCCGCTGAGGAACCCAGTGCTTGGGGGAAACGCGTCGGGTTGCTAGGACCCGTTGAGGGCCTGGTAGGGTTATATAGCCCAGGCACAAGGACAGAGAGTCCCCACCATAAGGGGTCATCTCTGGGCTGAGATATTCCATAGGGTGATCTTTAGGGAAAGGTCTCCCCACCCTACAGTGATATCATATCTGTTTGTTTGTTGTTACATGTAGGATGTGTATCTTTGAGCAGTGAACTGCGTATTAGTTATATGGTATTATATTGTATGAGGAACTGATCACTCATCATCACTTACACTATACTTCTAAGGGACTAGTTTTTTTTTAACCAATTATAATAAAGTATTTTGTTTTTAAGGTTCTTGTATTTTGCTTAAAAAGGTGTGGTGCACCCCAATGGGAAATAAATTCAGAGAGTCAAGGTTGCAGTAAACCAGTGTGCTTATTTACTGGAGGAACAGTACAGGTAAGGCACTGAACTGGCTTCTCCAGTCTTCTCCCTGGCAGAAGAAGATTCTGTGCTGAGGAAAGGCCTGAGCTCACTGTCCTTCAGACTGGTACCTTGGCCAAAGACCTGGCGGCCCAGGGTCTGTGGCTTAGTCAGCTGGCTGGCCCTATTGTCAGAAGGCTGGTGACCCAGGGATTGTGGCAGAGTATCTCCATCTCGACATCTTCTCCAGGTCACTCATGCAGTCTGACAGACTCTCTCCTACTAAACAGTGGTCCCTATCTGTAGACAACGAGGGGCTCTAACTACTCTTCTAATACTGTATAGTTACTAGCTGAACTAGACCCTTCTCATAGGAAGGTGGTAGAGAATCACAGCCTAAACAGTGACATTGTTGCAGTCTGTCATAGACTTGTATAGTGTTTGAATACAAGCCTATGAGAATTACTAAGCAGTTTTTCCAAACAAACAGGTCTTCAGATGTAAGCAACAGCTAAACCAGACAGTCAAAAGGTTGGTGTATTTGTTTTTATCCCTCCCAAACTTTACTCTGCATATTCTTTTATAGTAACTGTGGAACATTTCTAATAGATAAAAAGTCCCAAAATCTCTCAGTATTAGCTGGCTGTGCATGAACCCTTTCCACAGTGGAGTGCAAATATAGTGCAACAACAGAGCAAATGAACAGAATATATCACAATAAACATAAAATGCAGTTCAACAATACAAAACAGTATCTGTCTAAACAACAGCATAAATCACAGTACAACTTAATCCCTCAAAGTTCATTAAAGTAGTGGGTTGATGGCTTTAGAGGCAATAGAGTAGCAAAAGAGGCAAATGGCCACAAACATCCATAGTGCAATGAACCCTTGCTCCAGGGCACTACATAAACACCAGATGAAGAAGTGTTTGTTCATTTATTGGTGATCAGTGGTGCCTTTACATGGGGCAATTATCAGGAATGAGTGGTCATATGAACATTTGTCCCTGATGATCATTCCTCTTGCTCCCCCTCAAACAATAAAAATTAGAAGAATCAGAGATTCTGCCGGGGACATTCTGCAGAGTCCAACGGGTCTTTACTTTTCTGGGCGAGTATGGTCAATACAGTAGAGGGTGACATCATATGCAGACACAAAAAAACAGGGTACAGTAGCATTGTAATGGGCAAGATACAGACATTCAGTCTATGATTTAGATCAGTGTCAGTGGAGTGGTGGAATTGGACAGATCTGATTGCTCAGGTAGTATTATTAGAAAACACATTTTTAAACCAGCTGTATGCTACCTCGCTTTCACCCATAGCTTCCATCTGTTAACCCATAGTCACAGATGCCAGTTTTACGTTGACATGGCTAATGTTGTCTTGGCGTTAAAGAGCATACAAGGGGTTGGATACAGTCCTAGGAGACCTCAGAGTTTCATATTATATTTTTGAGGGCGATAGGAGCATTTTTGTTTTGGCTGAAATTTATTTGGACCAAGTCAAATCTGAAGGCCAATTTGACTGAATTGGACCGGTAATGAGTTTTAGGAAATCTCTTTTCCCCGTTTCATATATGTATGTAAGACATTAACCAATCCCCCCCTTCTGTGCTTTCCTGTTAGAATATATATATCACAGATTGCAGAAGTGTAGTTGGTGTAATTATATGCCACTATGGCCATAATCTTCTCACTGCCATCAGGCCACTTAAGAGGAGATAACTAGCACTTAGTGCTAGTATCATGTAACATCTTATGTGTTGGTCTGTGCAGAGAATCTAATGTTTGCATTTTCAAGTGGAGATATATACCCATGTCTATGACCACCTGAACTCTACTTTTCAAGACCTAAGTAATTCACATTTGTATTTAGTACTACAATAATCGAGAAATAATTGACTCATTTATAGCTAATGTTGTAGCATGATATATCTTCATGACTTCAAACTAAGCAATCTATCCTTACGCTACTTATAATGATGGCACATCTCCATCTTGCATCTTAATCTAGGGTAGTGAAAAATACAGAGTTTGGCAGAATAAAACTGAAGAATTAGGAGATGTTGACTTTTTGGGCGTGCTGGGATATTACAATAAATTTCATTATTTCATGACTTTCAAGTTTGAGGCCTTCACCTATAGTAGGGCATTTCCATAGAATCCATAGAATCCCGAACCCACGGACCTTGTCCTGTAGACAGGTTTTGCGCTGTTGGGTACTGGAAAATGCAGATCTGTTGGTCTGGGATGCCTAAGGCGCACTGGTAAAACACATTATGGCCCACTGTACAGCTACATGCAAATATTACTTGACATCCTTTCGCAAATCCCTAAAACTGCACCAAACATTCTTTTCAGTAGTAGCCTGCTGCCTAGACTCTGCCTCAGACTGTTCTGTCCTGGAGCCTCTATCAGTATCCTGCTGTCCAGCTCCTGCCTTGGACTAGGGCTCTCTTTGTTATGTGTGCCTGGAACACATGCTCAATGACAGGCAGACAGCAGTACAATTCTCAAGATTATTATTTTTGGAGGTCAGCAACTTCTAGGAGTTGGGTCCCTGCGGAGAGAGGATGCTGGCTAGCCTACTGTGCCTCTGTACCTAGAAGCCACGTCACCCACCTGATGCAACTACATTATTAAACTATCCATAGTTATTTAGAAGCATAGGCTGGTTGAGATGTTGTATGCTGCCTATTTGAAATACAGTCAGTCTACTGCACCAGGTGCCAACTGGGCAGAGGTGGGGGGAGTGGCGACCTGCCCTTGCTTAGAGTTTTAACAGAAAATTCTCCTGTTCCCCTGTGGGCCAGTCCGAACCTATACCTAGTGTACCAGTTTACAACACATACAGTAGAATACATACAGTAGATATTTTACTACTGGATTCCGAAAAAAAAGAATAAGGACAAGTTAAATTTGATGTATACTTCTGTAATACTGCGCAATACATGAAGAAGTACAAGGAGTTCCTACAACTTTCTGTATGTCTACATGTGGCGAATCTGCTGTGGATCAGGATAGCACAAAATTGACTCATTTTTTATGCTGTGGTTAAATGCCATGGGTAAGGCTACTTTCACACTAGCGTTTTGGCTTTCCGTTTGTGAGATCCGTTCAGGGCTCTCAAAAGTGGTCCAAAACGGATCAGTTTTGCCCTAATGCATTCTGAATGGAAAAGGATCCGCTCAGAATGCATCAGTTTGCCTCCGATCAGTCACCATTCCACTCTGGAGGTGGACACCAAAACGCTGCTTGCAGTGTTTTGCTGTCCGCCTGATGAAGCTGAGCCAAACGGATCCATCCTGGCACACAATGTAGGTCAATGTGGACAGATCTGTTTTCTCTAACACAATCTGGCACAATAGAAAACGGATCCATCCCCTATTGACTTTCAATGGTGTTCATGACGGATCAGTCATGGCTATAGAAGACATAATACAACCGGATCCGTTCATGACGGATACATGCGGTTGTATAAATTGACATGATGCAGTTTGCATTGTACGTTATCCAAAATCTCTGCTGCTTTGCTGGAACTGTAAATATGCATTTACGCTTTGTGTGTGAACCCACCCGAAAGCTATAGGGTATCTGCGTTGACCCAAATTCCTATAACATAGTCTTTTAGCTACATTTAGACCTTCGTTATTTGGTCAGATTGCACTCCAGGTCTGCATGTGATAACTGAAGGGAGATATACTAGATTTATGTGTGCAATTAAACCCTCTGAGCCTCCGTGTTCAGTGATGGCCAGTTCGCATTGTTCACCCGCGAACACATGCGGGCTGTCATATTTTCTCACAAGTCTGGTGAGGCACAGGTAAGCCCTTACCTGTGCCTGTGCGCGAGCCGGTCTGAAATCAAATGCGGTCACCGGGAGCAGGCAGTTTCGAGAACAGCCGCCGGGGGCCTTCATCGGGCTGTTCTCAGAACTGCCTGCTCCCGCTGACCGCATTTGTTTTAGACCGGCTCGCGGCACAGGCACAGGTAAAGGCTTACCTGTGCCTCGCCGGACTTGTGAGAAAAGATGGCAGCCCGCATGTGTTCGCGGGCGAACAATGCGAACTGGCCATCACTGTCCGTGTTATTCCCCCACCACACACACACAATTATTATTATCAATGGATGTTTTTGAAATTAAAATAGATAAACTAAAGAAAATAAGTTGGGAGAATAAATTTGGTGTGAAAAAACTAATTTTAAAAAACTAATTCTATAGACTAAGTATCACAAATAAAAACTAATACTAAATTGCGGGAGATTTTATTTAGATTTTATTTAGTTGTTGTAGACGCGTCGTTGTTAATCATCATCCTTTTCCATAAGGAATACCAACCATACATTAGACATTTAAGTTGACTGTCATGCACCTTGAAAGCCGGCTGTCTCCCTAAGCTAACGGGCGATCTTTGCAATGCATTACCAGCAGCTCTGAGAGTGGAGGGGTTAAAGAAGCCTACATTTCATCTCCTTGTGATGTACCTTGACTATAAGTAACACAAAGGACTTCATTACAGCACTAATCAACTCCCTCACCTTTCAGACCCAAAGTAATCACAGATTTTAAATGCACAGCCAAGGAAGTCGGCTCATAATACTGCAGCCATGAATATTGCAGCTGAAAGGAATTGTACAGCTGCAAAAGCAGGCTGTTTAATTCTGATCCCAATTTTCAAATTAAGGTTCTTCTTTGGCATTTCGGAATGTATTTTAGGAGATGGGTTTGCAGAGCTTCTGCCTGCATGATGCAGGATTAAGCAGGGGGAAGGCTGGAGTGGATGAGAAAATGAAGATATGACAGGGGGCACAGCAAGTTCACATAAAATTAGGCCTGCAGAATGCAAGAGAAATCCCACTGGTGACAAGTGCCATCTTCTAGGTCATTCTGCCACACTGCCTTCTGCCACTTTTTATAACAAGAACAGATAAGAGAAGTCTGGATTTTTAGCAGCTTATTGCATGGAAAGGTAATTCAAAGGGATATGAGCGTGTCTGGATTCAGAGCTTGTATGATCCCATAAGCAGGAGCTGCTGGTAAATTCATGGTCTCTTGCTATTCCTTGAAGTGTATTACTACACAGACGCAAGCCGCCAGCTTCTTGACTTCAGGGCAAACAAACTGTCCTGGCCCAGATATTAGGTTATCAGGATCCCTGGCCTTACAACACAGCTAGGAAATACCCATTAAAGAGAAATATTGTAATTTGGATTTACAATTGCAATGTAGCTTTTTGAGAGCTTGCATATATAGCCTTGGGTTTCTCAGTATACATCTATGGAGTTATTTGTTGATATGCAAGCATATGATAAACCGTAGCAAGCAATGATTATTCTGTATGTGGCAGCTTATGTCTGGTTTCTGCACATTTACACTAATAGAGAAATAAACGCTTGCAGTAAATGGCTGATGGTGTACTAGAAGGGTCTTCACGATCATAGGTTATGGGTAAATGACACGGCACAAATCCTGTTTTACCCGTCAGTACCACACTGTGTTTTACCATGTGTTACCCCAATATAGTGCTATGGAAAACACTCCAGATGTTGATGATGCTACATTATTCTGATTATTATTCTGTCCCATTACTTTTGGTTCCTTAACAAGTGGGAGGCACATATGCAAACCGTTGTAATTCCTACACCGTTCACCTGATTTGGATGTAAATACCCTCAAATTAAAGCTGACAGTCTGCAGATAAAGCACATCTTGTTTGTTTAATTTCATATCCATTGTGGTGGTGTATAGAGCCAAAAATCTTAGAATTGTGTTGATGTCCCAATATTTATGGACCTGACTGTATATAAATAAAAAAGTACAAATAATTGGACAAAGCCATAATTATAGAAATGTACAATACTGGCACAATACTGTACATCTATGTGGAATTCTACAGAAAATAGAAAAAGGATGCCAAATTTGAGGATGTTTGCACTGCTTCTGGGAGAGAATATGTTCTGTAGTACCCGTGGGGAGTCTGTGCACCACTGTATAGCTCTGTCTTAGAGTAATGTGGCAAATTAAATTTGGATGGATGTTGCTGCCTGACCCCAAAATGTAGTAGTATTAGGGCACGTCCACACCTTCGGGTTTCCTAGAAGCCAAAATCAAGGGGGGATCATAACAGGAGAGAAAGTATTGAGGGCAGAGATGACTTCTCTTTTTTGAAATGACTACTGGCTTTGGTTTCCAAAACTGCACCAAGAAACATGACCGTGTGGTCGTACCCTTAAAGAGGTTTTCTGAGAAATTTTTACTGATGTCTGATCCTCAGGATAGGTCAACAGTATCAGATCAGTGGGGGTCTGGCACCCAGGACTCTCACCAATTAGCTGTTTGAGAAGGCACCAACTCTAACAATAGCGATGCGGCCTTCTTGCTGTTTTACTTAGGCCATGTGATGTCACATTGATTGGTCGCATAGCCTAGTTGCAGTTCAGCCCTATTAAAGTGAGTGGGGCTGGGCTGTGATACCAAGCACAGCTGCTATCAAATGTACAGCGCTATACTAGGAGAGCAGAGAGAAGGCCACGCCGCTACAGCTGATCGGCGGGTGTCCCGGGTGTCGAACCCCACTGATCAGATACTGATGACCTGTCCAGAAGATAGATCATCAGTAAAAATATCTCATAAAAACCTTTTAATGCTGTCCTATATATTTCTAAAAGTACCCTTCATGCAATACAACTGTAGGGTATGACCACAAAATGAAGTTGTGATGCGGTCATGCTGTGGTTAAAAACCGCAGCATTCTCATTTCCCAACTGAAGGCAATTGAAATACAGTAGGTTCCTGAGACAGACATGGCATTTTCCAAGTTGTTATGACCACACCTGTTGTATGCGTATGCATGCCCCCTGCTTGCGGCTGCTGGCCGGATTGGCTGTACAGTTGATTATCCGCTATCCGCGGTATACTTTTAACATATTTTACCACATGTATCACAATTTGAAGTTAATCAAAATGCTTAAGAACCAGGAAAATTTACAACAATTCAAACAACAGTGCATAAATGCTTGCAGCCCAAAAAAAGCACCCTAAAAGCATGACTATACAGTGCTGCCCATAATTATTCATACCCCTGGCAAAATTTTGACTAAGTTACTTTTTTTCAACCAGCAAGTCATTTTTTGACGGGAAATGACATAGGTGTCTCCCAAAAGATAAGACGATGTACAAGAGGCATTATTGTGGAAAAAAAAAAAAAACATTTCTCAGCTTTTATTTACATTTGAGCAAAAAGTGTCCAGTCCAAAATTATTCATACTCTTCTCAATAATCAATAGAAAAGCCTTTATTGGCTATTACAGCAATCAAACGCTTCCTATAATCGCAGACCAGCTTTTTGCATGTCTCCACAGGTATTTTTGCCCATTCATCTTTAGCAATGAGCTCCAAATCTTTCAGGTTGGAGGGTCTTCTTGCCATCACCCTGATCTTTAGCTCCTCCACAGATTCTCAATTGGATTCAAGTCTGGACTCTGGCTGGGCGACTCCAAAACGTTAATGTTGTTGTCTGCTAACCATTTCTTCACCACTTTTGCTGTGTATTTTGGGTCATTGTCATGCTGAAATGTCCACTGGTGCCCAAGGCCAAGTTTCTCTGCAGACTGCCTGATGTTGTCATTGAGAATCCTCATGTATTGCTCTTTTTTCATGGTGCCGTTTACTGTGATTAGGTTCCCTGGTCCATTGGCTGAAAAACACCCCCAAAGCATTAGGTTCCCACCACCATGTTTGACAGTGGGGATGGTGTTCTTTGGGTTGAAGGCTTCTCCTTTTTTACACTAAATGAAGGAAACATCATTGTGAACAAACAATTCAGAAGTCTTCTTCTTTGTCCAGATGAGCTTTTACAAAGGGCAAGCGAGCTTTTGTGTGCCTTATCTGGAGAAGTGGAACCCAGCAGTGTGCAGTGTCTGTTGGATTGTCTGCCTTGAGACATTGCCACCAGCAGAGCCCACACTACCGTTCAGAGCGGGTCCGTCTGATGTCTGCTCAGACGGATCCGCTCCTATAATGCAGACGTTTGGATTCGTTCAGAAAGGATCCGTCTGCATTATAGTTTAAAAAAATTTCTAAGTGTGAAAGTAGCCTGAACGGATCCGTTCAGACTTTACATTGAAAGTCAATGGGGACGGATCCGTTTGAAGATTGAGCCATATGGTGTCATCTTCAAACGGATCCGTCCCCATTGACTTACATTGTAAGTCTGGACGGATCCGCTTGCCTCAGCACGGCCAGGCAGACACCCGAACGCTGCAAGCAGCGTTCAGGTGTCCGCTTGCTGAGCGGAGGCTGAACGCTGCCAGACTGATGGATTCTGAGCGGATCCGCGTCCACTCAGAATGCATTAGGGCAGTACGGATGCGTTCGGGGCCGCTTGTGAGCCCCTTCAAACGGAGCTCACAAGCGGACACCCGAACGCAGGTGTGAAAGTAGCCTAACTATACTCCTAGCCAGCACAGGTGTCACTTTTGGCTTCCGACCACGTCCTCTGAGATTTTCCACAGTGCGGAACATCTTGTATTTTTTGCTCAAATGTAAATAAAAGCTGAGAATTGTGTTTTTTTTCCACAATAATGCCTCTTGTACATCGTCTTATTATCTTTTGGGAGACACCTATGTAATTTCCCGTCAAAAAATTACTTGCGGCTGAATAAAAGTAACTTTAAGTCAAAATTTGCCTGGGGTATGAATAATTATGGGCAGCACTGTACGTGTAGTAACCGTATATGGTTGGCCACATCTGTTCCCTGATCGCATCATGACCGTGACATGACCACGCGGTATTGTTGTACCCTTAAAGTTTATAATAGCACAAGACAAGCCATTCCTAATCTATTACTCAGAACATTTTAGGAGCAAAAAAATTCTAATTCTCAGAGGCTGCTAAATTGATTCTACACAAATTGAATTTGTTCCCAAAAAAATCTAATTTTGGCAAATCCAAAACTCTTGATATTCGTTCCGCATGAATCGGTCAAAACAGCGGCCACTATTTTATGGGTCAGAAGACAATGAATGAGGAATCCACCACTAAGAAGGGATAATTTGTGGACCATTTTTAAAATGAATTACCACTGGCTATTGTACGTTAGCTTATAGCCATATGTCACTGAAATTACTAATGATTTGTTTTTATTTGACTGAATGGAACCACCAATTTTGTGAAATTCGCTTGTCTGTAAGGACTGCTATTTCAGTGATGTCAACAGGATGCAGGCACTATTTATGGTGTCTTATATCTTCTTAATGTGCTGATGACCATTTTAAAGGCTTGTTCTTACTAAGATTTGTGGCAGAAATTTCTGTGACTATTCTCGCTCATGTGAATGCAGAATGCATATATTCATGAACTTCCCACTGAAATAATTTCATTCAGATGGATGGAAGTAATTGTAGGCACAGTTTTCTACAACAAAACTGCCTTGTGTGAATATACCCTCAGCTCCATCCCTGTTTTTACTTATGGAATGGAGTAATTTGTGCAATAGAGGCTTATTGCTCATAATGCATGTTATGCAAGCGGGTGTGGACCCACTGCGCCACTGACTGGCTATACTCTGGAGGGGTGTGACTAAGCAACTACCTGGTCTTCACTAGAGCCTCTGATGGTGAGGATAGGCTTGGGCCAATAGGGTACTTGCCAGGGGCCACTACAGAGCAGTCCCCGAGTCAGTGGCAGCTGACCAGGGGGTCAGAGATACCGGTGCAAGCACCAAGGAGAAGTACCTGGTCAGGAAGTCTGGGGTCAGGGCAGGCAGAGATCAAGCAATTCCGTAAACAAAGTCCAAGGTCAGAGGCAGGCGAAAAACAAGCAAGGTCCATAAACGAAGTCCAAGGTCAGAGGCAGGTGGCAAACAGGCAGAATCCGATAATTCCAAAAGCAGGGTCCGGTACACAGCAAAGCAGAACTTGAAAAACACCTTCACACTTGGAACTAGTCAAGCTAGTGACCATGAGTTGCTCAGGCATCTTTGTGTGGTAGGAAGTGCCTTTAAATACTTCCTGCAATCCAGCCATGGGCTGGTGAGACAGAGGGAGTGTACGTGCTGCCTCACAAGTGAAAGAGAGACAGACCCATGCAAGCCTTAACAACAGTACAGGTCTCCAGCAGGAAGTAAACTCTGGCATGGAGCACAGATGAAACAGTTAAGCTACCTGCTGCTCGCGCTTGTTAGCACGGTGCATGGCAGCAGGAGGGAAAGAGGGAGCCCGAAGCCCGCCGCCTGTGCCCCCGGGTAGGGGCAGCAGCACCGGCATGGACCGCTGGGCTAGCAATGCAGTTAACTAATAATGTAATCAAAGAGGTACCAAAGGTTGAGGTTCCCTGAAATGATTGAATAAACTAATTAATGTAAAGTCTCCTACCTATAAAATCCCCTACCTCTCCATTGCCACCATCCAGTGCTCTTCCCATGTCTTTGTTTGCTTGGCTGCAGCAATGACATGCCTGTATACTTATGTGACTGCTGCAGTCAGTTACTGGCCTGAGTGGTGTCATGCTGTATACAGCTATGGTTGGTGGTTTTATGGGTACCTCATCACTGTAGCTAAGTAAGGGAAGACCAGTGGGGACCACTGGAACAGTGGTGACGGAGCGGAAGTGGATTTAATAGGGAAATTATCTTGTAAAGCCCCTTTTACTATATCAGTTAGATGTTATTAACAAGAATAGGAAAAAGGAATCAAGGCCTTTAGGAATAAACTGATCAATCACTGATTCTGAATGAGGAAACATTTAGTTAGATAAATAAATCAAACAACCATATTTGTAAATGCTGTTGTGCAGCGAGCCCTGGAGGAGATGGTGAAGAGGATGGGAGTGGAGGTGGCCCTGATGAAGTGTTGTGTAACGGTGTATTCTCTTAGGTCATTGCTCCCTGGGGATCAGTGCAGTTGAAATATAGTGCCAAAAAATGAGGTCAAAATTAAACATATAAAAGTCTATTTTACTAAGTGCAACGTAGAATTTCAAATACGTTCAATAGCAGCTGATTTCAAGTGCAGTTCTCTCTCTTGCAACAGTAAGGAATATGGAGGCAGGTTGGATGGCTGCAAGTTAGCACTCGTATTGTACTGGCCTAGTAGCATTATGGGTGATGGGTGCATTAGCTGTAGTCCCTCACCTCACAGCAGTGTCTCTAATGCTGGTTGTAGCTGTTCACTCTGCTGTCTGTCTTCTCAAGTATTTACTTGAGTACTTGATATAGCAATCTCTTTGGAGAACCATTTCCAGAAGCAGGAGCTCTGCACTGTTCTTCTTCTCCTCTCTAGGTCTTGGGAGAAACTCCCACCAGATCCCTGCAGTAAGCAAGACCAACCTACTCCTGCCATGAAGAGAGGAACAGGGTGGTTAGCCCTCTTCCTTGTCAACTATTTGCCATCCATTTTCTTTGCTGGTATGGATGAACAAAACATACAAAATACAATACATAACATTATTGTAATAATGCAAACTATATACAATATTGTAGTACCATCAGGTATGGGATACTACAGTAGGCCATCATTAGACTTGAAGTCCCTCCCCTATGTCCTTTCTTTCTATGAAGTTATTTGAACAAAAGCTCCTTATTTAGACTTGTCATGTTTCTTTCTGTTGTCGCTGCTGATGCCATTCTGAAATGTATAATTACATAAATCATACCACCCAAATACCAGCTGTAGGTACGACTTGGCATCCATCTCAGGCGGGACATAAGTTTGCCACCCACGTTTGTCACTTACAGAACATGCACAGTCACACATCTATCTTTGGCAGCGACAGGTCATGGGATTGGGTATCTGCATTTACAAACAACAGTGAGTTCCATGAATAGCTGATATTATGTCGATTTTCTCTGCGGATCAGATGCACCAACTGACATATTTTTGGCTGGTAATTAATTAGTTAACAGCATTTTAAGACCACACATACACAAGTTCACATGCTAGATGGAGGATAGGACTTCCTGGAAATTAATGACCAATTAATTATTTGTGTTCAGTTAAGTCCGTTAAAATAAAAATGACTTTCCCATGAAACGGCAATAATGATTTGTAGGTACAAACACCGGCGCTTCCTAGTTAGACTATTTTCCACTCACCTTCACTTAAGCTCCGCACTGGTAATGTGGAAGAGAAAACTGTAGTTAATTGTGACATTTTAATAATGGGAAAATCAAAAACCTTTACAGGGCCATAAAAACAAATTAGTGCAAAATATGAAAATTTTTGACATATCTTTCCCTCCCCTCCACACAAGGAGAGGTTTCTATGAGCAAAAAAAAAAAAAAACCTCAGCAATAATACGATTGCACATGATGCTATCAACAAGCTTCTCTGATCTCACACTAATGAATTTTATCCAAACCCGAACCATCTGTCTGTGAGCTTGGTGAGTGCATTTCACGTTTTCCCCAGAATGAGAATAAAAGGGAAGGCAGACAAGACGTTTCATTTGGCTGCCAGTTACCCACACTTCTGCAATAACCTTGCTTAGCGTGATCCATACCCGCTGCAAAGCACCAGCCCTGTATTATAGCCTAACCCTGACACATCACAGCTGAGAGGTTGCTTCCATTTCCCTATCAAATAAGACTTCCTTTCTCCTTCTTGTTCATTCTTCCGCAAAAATGGAAGAAGGAAAAAAAATGGGGGGGGGGGGGGGGCGAGACAACAAAGTTGGCAATTTGATTCAAACAAAAGAAGCTGAAAATCTATAAGCATGAAAACTCTGAAGCTTCTGGCAAATAGAATTTTAATTAGTATGCTATTTTTCTCGTAGACAGATGAGGGATGCCCCCTATTGACATACTGTAGCAGGCAGACTGGTTAAAAAAAGATAGACAGAAAAGGGGGAGTTGGATTTTGGAAGGAGGGGGGAGGGGGCAGATGCAGGGCTAGCCAGCAAACACTGCAGATTGCAAATTATATCTCAAACCCTGCCAAGTCTCCGCTTTTGGCATCACATATGAAATGACACCCTGGTAAAGGGATAAAGAAGCCCTCAGCTAGAGGATAAAAATGAGGGTGTTTTACGCTGCGATAAGTCTTTGCTTAAAACCCACATGGTCAGGAGTACATCAGGGTTTTAAAATATTCATGGCGAGAAGTGAAAATGAGGAGATGAAGACATATTTGTTGCTTGGTCAAATGAAAACTCATTCCGCATATTAATACCACAATCGCGTTGATTTTAAAGGCACAGGCCATTGTAATGTGTCCGCTGAATGCAACAAAGCAGAAGAAGTACTTTACACTGATTGTAACCAAATGGCAAATAAATACAACATGACTGTGGTGGTGGCTGCCTCTTCGTCCAAGGTCATTCCTTTGCTATGTCTTCACTCTTAGTGTTTTTTTTTTTTTCTCTTAAAACAAAACAACAAAAACGTGTTATTTGTCTCAGTTTTCCATGCAGTCTTTTGAAACAAAGCCAGAAATGTATTCAGAGGAATGAGAAATATAAAGGAAGGAATTCTTCTTCTTTCTCCTGGATCCACTCCTGGCTTTGGCTCAAAAGACAAAAAATTGCAATGGCCTAAAAAAAAAAAAGAAGTATGAGTAAATCCAATAATATTCTAGCATACCAGTCTTTCATATGGTCTTCAGTTCTATTCATGCACTACTTTTATTAAATATTTTAAAGGATTATATGTAAAATTTTAGAGACATCAATTAGTGTGATTTAGGCCCTGTGCATATGGCTCAGGATGCAATATTACTACACTTGTGTGTAAGTATGATACTGTTGTAGAAACTGACTAAAGCATAACCTCTATGTGCATCAGTATAAAACCGGAGACATACAGAGGTAGAGAATCCTTTTTTTCCCCCTAAAATAGTGGCTACACGTGTTAAAAAGTGAAAGTAAGAAGCCCGGGAACATGAGATCACCCATAATGACGTGCAGGAGGCCTATCAGAAGGTAGCCATCCCATGTGATGTCACAGCCTTTTAAAATCCTCATCCCGGGCAGTCTCTGCCATTTTTCACTATGAACTGAGTATAGGAAGAGACGTGACAAGCACTAGGGACAGAGTTCAAGAAAGCCTTTAATTATAGGGAGAGCATAGGGAGACCGAAGGGACAGTGCAGGGATAGTGCAGGGACTGTAATCTGCATCTGAAGGGATCCATAGTGGACAATGCAGTTTGCACCAATCCCTGTGTAGGCCACAGAGCTATCTTACTGAACGGTGTCCACCTTCTTAGGGCTCTTTCACACTTGCGTTCTTGTCTTCCGGCATAGAGTTCCGTCGTCGGGGCTCTATGCCGGAAGAATACTGATCAGGATTATCCTAATGCATTCTGAATGGAGAGAAATCCGTTCAGGATGCATCAGGATGTCTTCAGTTCCGGAACGGAACGTTTTTTGGCCGGAGAAAATACCGCAGCATGCTGCGCTTTTTGCTCCGGCCAAAAATCCGGAACACTTGCCGCAAGGCCGGATCCGGAATTAATGCCCATTGAAAGGCATTGATCCGGATCCGGCCTTAAGCTAAACGTCGTTTCGGCGCATTGCCGGAGCCGACATTTAGCTTTTTCAGAGTGGTTACCATGGCTGCCGGGACGCTAAAGTCCTGGCAGCCATGGTAAAGTGTAGCGGGGAGCGGGGGAGCAGCATACTTACCGTCCGTGCGGCTCCCCGGGCGCTCCAGAGTGACGTCAGGGCGCCCCAAGCGCATGGATCATGTGATCACATGGATCACGTCATCCATGCGCATGGGGCGCTCTGACGTCATTCTGGAGCGCCCCGGGAGCCGCACGGACTGTAAGTATACCGCTCCCCCGCTCCCCGCTCCTACTATGGCAACCAGGACTTTAATAGCGTCCTGGGTGCCATAGTAACACTGAACGCATTTGGAAGACGGTTCCGTCTTCAAATGCTTTCAGTACACTTGCGTTTTTCCGGATCCGGCGTGTAATTCCGGCAAGTGGAGTACACGCCGGATCCGGACAACGCAAGTGTGAAAGAGGCCTTACGCACTTACAGTGGATTCTAAAATTGGGGTGAGTGACCTGTCTCCTTCAACTGTTATTGTGGTGTCTATATTGCTTAATAGATTAACAATTGCATTAGGTAATTACACCTTGATTCTCAAATTGGGGAGAATAACCTTTATAATTACAAACCCTCGGGTTTTGACCCCTTTTTGAATATTAGCGCATTTGCTAAGCGCCAATCCTGTGGGACACTCCGTCAATATAGAGTTCCTAAATATCAGCTATAAGGGTCTGGCTATGACATTACTTAATTCACTTAGGATAAGGGTATATGCCATCTAGTTCTGGCAATTTGTCTATTAAAATTTTTTTAAGATACAGAAGTACTTCTTCCTGTGTGAGACAGGGAACTTTTAACCCCTTAAGGACTCAGCCCTATTTCACCTTAAGGACTTGGCCATTTTTTGCAAATCTGACCAGTGTCACTTTAAGTGCTGATAACTTTAAAACGCTTTGACTTATCCAGGCCGTTCTGAGATAGTTTTTTCGTCACATATTGTACTTCATGACACTGCTAAAATTGGGTCAAAAAAGTTAATTTTTTTGCATCAAAAAATACCATATTTACCAAAAATTGTGAAAATTTTGCAAATTTCAAAGTTTCAGTTTCTCTACTTCTGTAATACATAGTAATACCCCCAAAAATTTTGATGACTTTACATTCCCCATATGTCTACTTCATGTTTGTAGCATTTTGGGATTGATATTTTATTTTTTGGGGATGTTACAAGGCTTAGAAGTTTAGAAGCAAATCTTGAAATTTTTCAGAAATTTACAAAAACCAAATTTTTAGGGACCACTACAGGTCTGAAGTCACTTTGCGAGGCTTACATAATAGAAACCGCCCAAAAATGACCCCATTCTATAAACTACACCCCTCAAGGTATTCAAAACTGATTTTACAAGCTTCGTTAACCCTTTAGGTATTGCACAAGAGTTATTTGCAAATGGGGATGAAATTTGAGAATTTCATTTTTTTGCCTAATTTTCCATTTTAACCCATTTTTTCCACTAACAAAGCAAGGGTTAACAGCTAAACAAGACTGTATCTTTATTGCCCTGACTCTGCCGTTTACAGAAACACCCCATATGTGGCCGTAAACTACTGTATGGGCACACAGTAGGGCGTAGAGTGAAAGGTGCGCCGTTTGGTTTTTGGAGGGCTGATTTTGCTGGACTGTTTTTTTGACACCATGTCCCATTTGAAGCCCCCTGATGCACCCCTAGAGTAGAAACTCCATAAAAGTGACCCCATCTAAGAAACTACACCCCTCAAGGTATTCAAAACTGATTTTACAAACTTTGCACAAGATTTAATGGAAAATAGAGATACAATTTCAAAATTTCACTTTTTTGGCAGATTTTCCATTTTAATATTTTTTTTCCAGTTACAAAGCAAGGGTTAACAGCCAAACAAAACTCATTATTTATGGCCCTGATTCTGTAGTTTACAGAAACACCCCATATGTGTTCGTAAACCGCTGTACGGGCACACAGCAGGGCGCAGAAGGAAAGGAATGCCATACGGTTTTTGGAAGGCAGATTTTGCTGGACTGTTTTTTTTGACACCATGTCCCATTTGAAGCCCCCCTGATGCACCCCTAGAGTAGAAACTCCAAAAAAGTGACCCCATTTTAGAAAGTACGGAATAAGGTGGCAGCTTTGTTGGTACTAGTTTAGGGTACATATGATTTTTGGTTGCTCTATATTACACTTTTTGTGCGGCAAGGTAACAAGAAATAGCTTTTTTGGCACGTTTTTTTTTTTTTATTATTTACAAAATTCATCTGACAGGTTAGATCATGTGGTAATTTTATAGAGCAGGTTGTCGCGGACGCGGCGATACCTAATATGTATACAATTTTTTTTATTTATGTAAGTTTTATACAATAACTTCATTTTTAAAACCAAAAAAAGTTTTAGTGTCTCTATAGTCTAAGAGCCATAGTTTTTTCAGTTTTTGAGCGATTATCTTGAGTAGCATCTCATTTTTTGCGGGATGAGATGACGGTTTGATTGGCACTATTTTGGGGTGCATATGACTTTTTGATCGCTTGTTATTACACTTTTTGTGACATAAGATGACAAAAAATGGCTTTTTTTTACACCGTTTTTATTTTTTATTTTTTACGGTGGTCACCTGAGGGGTTAGATCATGTGATATTTTTATAGAGCCGGTCGATACGGACGCGGCGATACCTAATATGTATACTTTATTTTTATTTATGTAAGTTTTACACAATGATTTCATTTTTGAAACAAAAAAAATCATGTTTTAGTGTTTCTTTAGTCTAAGAGCCATAGTTTTTTCAGTTTTTGGGCGATTATCTTGGGTAGGGTATGATTTTTGCGGGATGAGATGACGGTTTGATTGGTACTATTTTGGCGTACATGTGACTTTTTTGATCACTTTTATTACCTTTTTTGGGAAGTAAGGTGGGCAAAATTTCAATTTTCTCATAGTTTTTATTTTTTTATTTTTATGGTGTTCACCGGGCGGGGAAAGTAACATGACCGTTTTATAGATCAGGTCGTTACGGACGCGGCGATACCTAATATGTGTAGTGTATTTTATTTTTTTTATTTTTATTCAGTGATGAATGTTTTTTTTTTTTATCTTAACTTTTTTCACTTTTTTTAACTTTTTTTTTGACCCAGACCCACTTGGTTCTGGAAGATCCAGTGGGTCTGATGTCTGTATAATACAGTACAATATATATTGTTCTGTACTGTATTTTACTTACACTGAACAGATCTATGCTTTTAGCACAGATCTGTTCAGCACCATGGACAGCAGGACGCCTGAGCAGGCGTCCTGTTGCCATGGGAACCTTCCCCGTCTGCCACAACTTCGCAGACGGGGAAGGGTAAGCACAGGGCTGAGGGGGGCTCTCTGGAGGCTCTCTCCCTCTCCATCGGGGGGCTGCAAAGGCACAGCAGCCCCCCGATGGAGAGGGAGGGAGCTCCCTGACCGATGACAGTTAACTTTTTCCATACAGCGGTCCGTACGGACCGCGGTATGGAAAGGGTTAAACGGCTGACATCTGCACAGATGTCAGCCGTTTATACCAGGGTGCCAGCAATGTGCTGGCACCCTGGTATAACCACTAGAAGCCAACGATCATTCATGGGGAGGCGGGCGGGGGATCGCGATCCCGCCTGCCGCACCGCCCGCCTCCCGCAACGCCCCCACCGCATGCGACACCCCCCCACGCACCACCCGCCAGCATCAAATCGTGCAGGGGGGGTGAAAAATATTGATTATAGGCACTCAAAAGTTTCTGATCGCCGCGGTCAGGGACCGCGGGGATCAGAAACTGCAAAAAGCGCAGCAAACCGCAGGTCTGAATTGACCTGCGGTTTGCTGCGATCGCCGACACGGGGGGGTCACATGACCCCCCCTGGCGTTGTCACAGGATGCCGGCTGAAGGATTTCAGCCGAAATCCCGTTCTGATTAACCCCTGGGGCGCCGGAATACTGATTTCAAGTTAGGGCGTACCGGTACGCCCTGAGTCCTTAAGGACTCGGGAAATAGGGCGTACCGATACGCCCTGCGTCCTTAAGGGGTTAATGGTGAATTTATTATTACAGTCTGCATTTAATCTGACAGTTTACTTCCTCAGTAAATACAGATTTATAATTACCATTTATATAATTGAAGAACATTTTACGGTTAGTTTTACTCTCTTTGGCAATGATTCTTTATGTCTCTAGTTTGGCTGCTTTTATTTGTCTTTTATAGGACAATAAAGTCTAGGATACCTGTCTCCTTCAACTGTTATTGGGGTGTCCACATTGTTTAATATATAAAAAATTCTATTAGGCCTTGATTGTAAAATTCGTGTGAATAACCTGTCTAATTCTACTGTTATTGGAGTTTCCACATTGTTTAATAGATATACAATTCCATTAGGTTTTGATTCTAAATTGGGGTTAATAACCTGCTTCCTTCAACTGTTATTGGGTGTCCAGTAGTGTTGATTGAGCACCATAGTGCTCGGGTGCTGGCGCCGAACACATCGGGATGTTCGGGTGCTCGATCGAGCACCCGAGTATAATGGAAGTCAATGGGAGAACCTGAGCATTAAACCAGGTACCCCCTGCTCTGAAGAGGGGAGGGTGCCTGGTTCATAGGAAAATGTCAGAAATTGATTGAAACACCACCGAAATGTTTCTGGAACAGCATGGAGAGGATGTCTGGATGCATCTTGGACTCCCAGGTTGCTGCTGGGAACGATGCTGTCCGATTAGTATGCCACTTTTACAGACTGACAATAATACGCACAAAACCGAAAATGAAATCGATTTTAGAGCAAAATTGTTAGGAAACATTCTTTCCTGTATATTTACTTGTATATAAAATGCAAGATCAGCCAAAAATGCTGTTGATTTTCGGAACTGGGGCCATGATTAAGAGGGACGGCAGGTGGCATCTGTATTGCGCCGCTAGAGGTGAAATTCGTGGACCAGCGTAAAATGAACCACAGTGAAAGCATTTGCCAAGAATGTTTTCATTAATCAACAACGAAAGTCGGAGGTTCGAAGACGATCCAACAGGTGATCCAGCGGCGCTATTCCGATGACCCACCGAGCAGCTTCCGGGAAACCAAAGTCTTTGGGTTCCGGGGGAAGTATGGTTGCAAAGATGAAACTTAAAGGGAACCTGTCACCAGTTTGATGGTGTCCTAACTAAGGGTAACATAAATAAGTGATTGATTCTCTTAGCACAATGCTGGGTCACTTTCTTTAATTGACCCAGCCAATCTGCCAACATCTTGTATTGAAAAGCTCCAGCTGATAATGATGAGTCATGAATATGTATGAGCTCCTGACTCTCCCCGCCCACCTGCTGCTGAATGACAGTTTGTTTCCATAGGAATCAGCAGCAGGTGGGCAGGGGAGTGGCTATAGCTCTGAATTAAATATACGCTGGACTCAATGACATCACGCCGGACTCCGAATCAGCTCATTAGCATGCGGCTTCTTTGTGTGTATATTATGAGGTAACCATCTGTCACAGCAGTAAGTGAATACATCTAAGGTACTTTTTAGTAGTTAATGATTGTATATAATTAGTTAGATTATAATCAAATATCCACATGACAGGTTCCCTTTAAACTAATTGACGGAAGGAGTGGAGCCTACGGCTTAATTTGACTCAACACAGCAAACCTCACCTAGCCCGGACATGGAAAGGATTGACAGACAGATTGATAGCTCTTTCTCGATTCTGTGGGTGGTGGTGCTTGGCCGTTCTGAGTTGGTGGAGTGATTTGTCTGGTTAATTCCGATAACCAACGAGACTCCTCCGTGCTAATTAGTTACGTGACCCCCGGCGGTGAGGATTGTGTTGACCAGACTCTTATGGGACAGTGCCTGCTGCTTAGCTGACCATCGAAAAAATTATGGTTGAGGGCCTGCATGTGAGCTGATGATCGCAATCATTATGGGCGAGGGCCTGCTGCCACTTTGTTGACTCTAGATAACTTCTGCCTGATCGCACTTCACAGTTACATCGTTGATCCATTTGGATGTCTGCCCTATCAACTTTCGCTATTCTTTTATGCGCCTAACATGGTGACCACGGGTAACGAGGAATCAGTGTTCAATTCGGGAGAAGGAGCCTGGAACGACTACCACATCTAAGGAAGGCAAGCGGGGGCGAGCAAATTGGGCTACTTTCAAACTAGCGTTTTTTTTGAGGATCCATCATGGATCTGCAAAAATGCTTCAGTTACAATAATACAACCGCATGCATCCGTCATGAACGGATCCGGTTGTATTTTGTCTTCTATTGCCATGACGGAACCATCTTGAACACCATTGAAAGCCAATTGGGGGACGGATACGTTTTCTATTGTGCCAGATTGTGTCAGAGAAAACGGATCTGTCCCCATTGACTTACATTGTGTGCCAGGACGGCTCAGTTCCGTTAAGCGGACAGCAAGACCCTGAAGGCAGCGTTTTGGTGTCCGCCTCCAGAGCGGAATGGAAACTGATCGGAGGCAAACTGATGCTTTCTGTGAGGATCCTTTTCTGTTCAGAATGCATTAGGGCAAAACTGATCCGTTTTGGACCACTTGTAAGAGCCCTTAATGGATCTCACAAAAATGGAAAGCCAAAATGCTAGTATGAAAGTAGCCTTACCCACTCCCGACTGTCAGAAAAGGACACAGTCTATTGAAAAATAAAATTTTATGTCACAGAAAATTTTTAGAAGCGCACATGTTACACAGCAGATGTGGCCCTGGTAAGGTCACTGTCAGAAGCAGACACAGTCTACAGAAAAAGTGCAATGGATGTCACTGATATTTTAGGGATGCGCACACTTTAAACAGTAGATGTAGCGCGGATAATTTAACTGTCCGCAACGGACATCATCTACGGAAAAAGTGCACTGGATGTCACTGATATTTTAGGGATGCACACAATTTACACAGGAGATGTGGCGCAAATAATTTAACTGTCCGCAGCGGCCTATTACACTGTATTTTGCGCAGGAATATATATTGCTGCTGTCACACACAATAGTCCTTAAAAGGACTTTTGTGTCTCTGAAAAGTTTTTTGTATAAAAATCTTCCTATTACACTCCCTACACTGTCTGTCCCTTCCTATGCACAGCTTTCTCTAATACTGAGCAATTTAGCGCAGGTTGCGCTACAAACATATATTGCTGCTGTCACACACGATAGTCCTTACAAGGACTTTTGGGTCTCTGAAGCGTTTTTGTACAGAAATAATATTCAATTACACTCCCTACACTGTCTGTACCTTCCTATGCTCAGCTCCCCCTGAATTTGAATGAGCCGATGACGCGTTCCGGCCAGCTAATCACTGTAATGCCAGTACCCAACATGGCTACCAGCATTACAGTGAGGGCAGTACTTACCTGCACGTTTATTGGCTGCTTAGCAGCTGCAAAACGTGCAGGGAGGAGACTCGAGCATTGCCCTCGAGCACATGCGGTACTCGGCCAAGTACCGCCATGAGCCGAGCATTGCGATGCTCGAGCTGAACTGGTATTCGGCCGCCCATGCTCGCTCAACATTAGTCCAGATTGTTTAATAGATAAACAATTCCAATAGACTTTGATTATTCAATTGGGCTAAATAACCTGTCTCCTTCAGTTGTTATTGGGGTATCCACATTATTAAATAGATAAACGATTCTATTAGGCCTTGAATCTCAAATTGGGGTGAATAGCCTGTCTAATTATACTGTTAGTGGGGTGTCCACATTATTTAATAGATTAACAATTCCCTTAGGCCTTGAATCTCAAATTGGGCTGAATAACCTGTCTCCTTCAACTATTATTGGGGTGTCCACATTGTTTAATAGATTAACAATTCTATTAGGTCTTGATTATCAAATTGAGGTTAATAACCAGTCTAATTCTACTTTTATTGGGGTGTCCACCTTCCTTAATAAGTAAACTATTCCATTAACCTGTGTGATTCTCAAATTGGGGTGTTTAACCTGTACTCTTTTACTGTTATTGGGGTGTCGTATAAAGTTAGTGTTACTGTACAGTATGCCCAACAGACAGTTTTCAGGTCCCTCCAAAGGAAAGGGCAGTGGCAAAAAGTTTGCTTTAGCTGGCACAAGTAGCAGCAGAAAGAGAGCTGCCACTGTCATCCAGCAGTTGTGTTTTGATGACCAATCTCGCTAGGAGTCAGTGGGTTCTTCTGACACCACACTTAGTTGGCATGGCCCAAGAACAAGCTCTGTGCCCTCATCTGTCCTGAAGTTGCCTATTTCTATTGATGCACCTTCTGCCAGGCAAGTAATGTATGCTGCCAATAGTGATGGACGAACATCGGCCAGGACCATTCGCCAACTCGCGTTTGCGATCAAATATTCACGCGTTCGTGGCGGACCCCATTGACTTTAATGGCAGGCAAACCTGAAAAACCTTCAGGTCATATTTGCAGCAACCAAATACTTACTAGAAGTGCACAAATAATCCCACAACATGGACAGTGACATACCAGAGGGGGATCAATGGCAAGAATTCCCACAAAAAAAATTGTATTTTAATCAGGGGCCATTTTTATGCGTCTTAAAGGGAAACTCTCAAAATTGTGCCCTGCTGGAGCCTAGAAAGTTTTTATTTTAGGCCACGGGAATACAGACCCCAAAAATTAGGCATTCACCTGACAGAAAAGAACAAGTGATTATGTTGCTGGAGGTACATTAAGCGGTCACTGGATAACAATTTTACTGTAGGCCACTGGAGTAGATGCCCCAAAAATTAGACATTCACCAGACAGAAAAGAACAAGTGATTATGTTGCTGGAGGTACATTAAGCGGTCACTGGATAACTATTTTACTGTAGGCCAGTGGAGTACAGGCCCTAAAAATTAGGCATTTAACTGGCAGAAAAGAACAAGTGATTATGTGGCTGGAGGTACATTAGGCGGTCACTGGATAATAATTTTACTGTAGGCCAGTACAGGCCCCAAAAATTAGGCATTCACCTGAAAGAAAAGAACAAGTGATTATGTGGCTGGAGGTACATCAGGCCACTGGAATAGAGGCCCCAAAAATTAGGCATTTACCTGACAGAAAAGGCCTTTTATGCTGCTGTATCTACATAAGACAAGGACCATTCTTTGTTCTGGGTGGTGGCGGATATGTGTGGGCTGGTATGAGGAAATTCAACTACACATGGTCATCAAAGGTGATGAATTCCTCCGAGATCCATGCCTCATTCATTTTTAGTCGTGAGCTAGGCGAGTGCGCTTATCGGTCACGATCCCCTCTGCTGCGCTGAACGTCCTTTGGGAAAGGACACTCTCTGAGAGGCAAGCCAAGAGTTCCATGGCAAATTGTGCCAGCTCTGGCCACAGGTCAAGCCTGCATACCCAGTAGTCCAGGGGTTCCTCGCTTCTCAGAGCGTCCACATCGGCTGTTAACCCGATGTACAGGGTGGGCCATTTATATGGATACACCTTAATAAAATGGGAATGGTTGGTGATATTAACTTCCTGTTTGTGGCACATTAGTATATGTGAGGGGGGAAACTTTTCAAGATGGGTGGTGACCATGGCGGCCATTTTGAAGTCGGCCATTTTGAATCCAACTTTTGTTTTTTCAATAGGAAGAGGGTCATGTGACACATCAAACTTATTGGGAATTTCACAAGAAAAACAATGGAGAAATGCTAGCACAGGCTTCCAGTATCCGTAGTTTCAGGTGCTGCACATCTCGTATCTTCACAGCATAGACGATTGCCTTCAGATGATATGAGATGTGCAGCACCTGAAACTACGGATACTCGAAGCCTGTGCTAGCATTTCTCCTGCGGTGTTGCTATCAGTGTGTGAAGAGTGGGAGAAAAGGGTTGCATTGACAATCCAACACAATGGGCAGCACATTGAACACATTTTATAAGTGGTCAGAAACTTGTAAATAACTCATGAAAGAATAAAGTTACGTTAAAACCAAGCACACCATTGTTTTTCTTGTGAAATTACCAATAAGTTTGATGTGTCAAATGACCCTCTTCCCATTGAAAAAACAAAAGTTGGATTCAAAATGGCCGACTTCAAAATGGCCACCATGGTCACCACCCATCTTGAAAAGTTTCCCCCCTCACATATACTAATGTGCCACAAACAGGAAGTTAATATCACTAACCATTCCCATTTTATTAAGGTGTATCCATATAAATGGCCCACCCTGTAGTCAGACACCTGTCGGTCTAGGCTGTCGATGGGTTGGCTGCAAGAATGATCTCATATCCGAAGTGGCCAACACATCTTCAAACTGCCCTCTTCTGGCAGGCTTGGAAGGATTAGTACCCGCACCTGTTTCACTGTGGGTGGAATTTCCTTTGCCAGCGCCAGCAACAGCAGAATGCAGCATCTCTCACAGCAAGGCCTGGAAATGCTGCATTCTGACAGCCCTCTGTGATGCTGGTAACATGTCTGCCATTTTGTGTGTGTACGGGGGTCTAAGTACATTGCCACCCAGTACTGGTCCTTGCCCTCTATTCTTTTTATACGAGGGTTCCTCTTTAAACACTGGAGCATGAAGGCCCCCATTTGCACTAAATTGGAAGCGGTGGAGCGCCCTTGCTCCTGCTCATCGCCCAGGAGAATGTTATCCTCGGTTTCCTCCCCCCAGCCACGGACAACACCAGAGATCCCCGAAAAATTTTAAGTCCCCCTCAAAGCCTGCTCTTCTTGCTCCTCCAACTCCTCCTCCAACCAGGCACCATCCTCCTCTGACTCCTCTTCAGACTACTGCTGGCTTGTCTCAGATGGAGTAGTCCCCATCATTCAGCATTGCGACTTTCTCATCTTCCAGCTCCTGCTCCTCGACTGCTTGATCGATGACACAACGCAATTCACACTCCAGAAAGAAGGTGTAAGGTACTATGTCACTGATGGTGCCCTGACCGCGACTGACCAGTTTGGTGATCTCATCAAATGGCCACAGAAGTATGCATGCATCCCGCATGAGCAGTCACTGGTGCAGTGAAAAGAAACCAAGCTTCCCAGAAACTGCCCTGCTGCAGAGTTCGTACAGGTAGTCGTTAATGGCACATTACTGCTGGAGCAGCCCATCAAGCATATACAAGGTGGAGTTCCAGTGCGTCAGGCTGTCACAAATTAGACGTCTGATGGGCAGGTGGTGTCGCCGCTGAACGTCAGCGAGGCAAGCCATGGCCGTGTAAGATCTTCTAAAATTGCCAGAGATTTTCCTGGCCTGCCGCAAGACGTCCTGGACCCCGGGGTATCTGGCAATGAATCACTGCACGACTAAGTTCAGGACGTGTGCCATGCATGGCACGTGTGTCATTTTGCCCTGTTTCAGAGCGCTCAGCAGATTGGCACCGTTGTCACACACAACTTTACCAACTGTCAAATTGAGCGGGGTAAGCCACTGATTGGCCTGTGACCGCAGAGCTGAAAGCAGTGCAGGACCTGTGTGGCTCTTGGCTTCCAGGCACAACAGCCGCAGCACAGCATGGCAATGTCTCACCTGGCAGGTCAAATAGGTTCTAGGGAGCTTGGGGGGTGCAGCAGAAGAGGCGGTAGCAGTGGAAAATGAGGAGTCAGCCGATGAGGAAACGGAGGATGGAGTAGGAGGAGGAGAAGAAGAGGCAGGCCTGCATGCAATCCGTGGCGGTAACACCAACTCCACATGGGTACCACGGGTTACATGCTTGGTGGGTGTCAGAAGGTTCACCCAGTGAGCAGTAAAAGTTATGTACGGATGTAGCAGGGTTAACACACATGCTTTATGAGACATGTTATCTAAACTAAATGCAACTAAATGCTTCAAGCAATTGCTTTTCAATGGCTTTTGTTTCAAGAAAACGCGATTAGTTAAGAAATTTGAGTTAAGAGTGTGTGTGTGTTACCCCTGCTACATATGTACCTTCCCTGTCCGTGTTTGCTAGACCACATGTCTGTGGTCAGATGTATCTTGACACAGACTCTGTGTGCCAGAGGTATATTCACTTGCAGCTGAACGTGGCCATATAGCTCTAGGCTGCCCTTTTGGAAGAAATATTTCCTTCCGGGAACTTTCCATTGCGGTGTGCCAATGGCCACAAATTTTCTAAAGGCCTCCAAGTCCACCAGTTTATATGGCAGAAGTTGGTGGGCAAGCAGTTCCGACAAGACAGTGGTCAGCCTTTGGGCAAGAGGGTTATCCGGCGTCATCAACATTTTACGCTCAAACATTTGGGCCACGAAAGCCTGCCTTCTGCCAGATGAATGCAACAACGGCATGGTGGAAGGTGTAGTGGAGGACAAATGGTGGAGGACAAATGGGCGGAGACAGGAGAAGTAGAAGAGACAGGACGTGGAGCACCGGGAGTGTGGCTTTGTGGGTTCTGACGGCGTTGCTCCCACTGGGCTGGGTGATGGGAGGCCAGGTGCCTTCTTAAGGCAGTCATCCCTAGGTGAATGTTGGGCTTACCGGGACTTATGCATTGATAGCACAGGCTGAAGAAGCAAACGCGAAACGTGCATAGAGGGGCACGCCAGTCAGCGACAGCTCATCTTGATTCACATACTTCTGGGGCATCGGGTAAGAGAGATCTAGGTTGACCACCACATTCCCTGTACACAGCTCTTATTGGAGTCTGTTTTGACCTTGATGCATCTGGTGCTATTTCACTCTATTTACAGGGTATGTTTGTATTGGAGCTAGCTAACTTTGTAGTACGATATACCGGATGCCCGTCATGTTTGATTGTTAGGACTCATTGAGAGGAGATATATATCCATATGTAGATGGTCATGTTCTTTTTATGGTAGTCCACATTCAATGTTGTATGTGGGATTATAGGATATATTTGAGCTGCCGCCTCTGGCACTTTATGTTGTTTCCACGTGTCTGTATATGTGTATGTATGTTTTTTATGTTGATTCAATAAATTTTTATACATTGGGTATTTTTGGTACTTGATCTCTTTGTTGATTAATTGATTGATTGACAGCACAGGCTGCAGATGGCAACACTATTGTCAGCAGCTGACACGTTAAAAAAAGCCCACACTGCGGAGCCATGTGCCGGTATTCTGGAAGCACAAGATGTGACCGTGCATGGTGGATGGCTCGCTCCAGATACATTTGCAGTCTGCTTTTTGCCTCCTGTGCACTAAATATATTACCGGAGAGAAAAAAAATCGCAAAAAATTGCCAACCCACAAGGAGCCTTAACTATCACCAAAAAATTAGGACAAAAATCTTCGCATAGTAAACATAAATGAGCTTTATTAACAATGTAAAAAATACATACATGATGGTACAAAAAAGGCAGCACAAAGGTGGAACACAAAGGTGAGGAATAGGACCCAAGGAGGGGCTGGGAGGTCAGCACACCAGGAATCAGGGAAAAGAAAATTATTGCAGGCTAGTCACCAAGAAACCTCAGGACAATAAGTCCCAAACGCAAGGAAAATGGAGGCAAATGTGAGGATAAGCAGACTTGGTGGTTAAAAGGGATAAATAATAGGCATACCCTGAGTGGTGTGTCGATCTCTCAGCCACCTCCTGACCCAACGCCGTTTCGCCAGTGATCTGGCTTCTTCCTGTGCACTTCGAGTTCTGCCTTCGTCTCCTTCTTCTCCTCCCTATCTGCTGCTCCGTCTCTCCCTCTGAACTCCCCTCCTTTTCGTCTCTTGTGGACACCCACATGACGTCCATCAACATGTCATCATCGTCACCTTCACCACCACTGACATTAGAAATCTCGGAGTAGGAAGCAACAACTGGGACTACCCTCTTTGGGCTGATCTGGGTACTGTCGTCATACTGCTGGGTGGTGGCCGTTGCTACCTCCTCTTCCTCATCCGATGCCAAGAATGGCTGCACATCGGTAAGGTCTGGGAATGGATGGGAAAATAATTCCTCTGACTTGAGTGGACGGGCTATGGTGGTAGTGGTGTCTTTGGGGGTGCAAACAGCAGAGAGTGAGGAGGGTGCAGATACAGAGGATGAGGACGGTGCAGAAGCGGAAGGCTGAGTGAGCCACTCAACCAACTCTGGTGCGTCCTTTGACATAATCGCACGCACCTTCTCCAATTTCCCACTTAGGGTCTGGCCTGGTGCACCTGCCCGACCCCTACCACCCTTGCGGAATGGCCTGCCTCTTCTTCTGCATGTCATTTTCAAAATGAGAAGTGCAGTATTTGTGGAAGCAGGTATATCGCAGGACTCAATCAGTATTTGGTGGAAGCAGATATATCAAACCCCTTAATCAGTATGTTGTGGAAGCAGGTGTATCGCAGCCCTTAATCAATATTTGGTGGAAGCAGGTATATCAATCCCCTTAATCAGTATTTTGTGGAAGCAGGTATCTTGCAGGCCTCAATCAGTATTTGGTGGAAGCAGGTATATCAAACCCCTTAATCAGTATCTTATGGAAGCAGGTGTATCACAGGCCTCAATCAATATTTTGTGGAAGCAGGTGTATCGCAGGCCTCAATTAATATTTGGTGGAAGCAGGTATATCCATCCCCTTAATCAGTAATTTGTGGAAGCAGGAATATCAATCCCCTTAATCAATATTTTGTGAAAGCAGGTGTATCGCAGGCCTCAATCAGTATTTGGTGGAAGCAGGTACATCAAACCCCTTAATCAGTATTTTGTGGAAACAGGTATATAGATCCCCTTAATCAATATTTGGTGGAAGCAGGTATATCACACCCCTCAATCAGTATTTGGTGGAAACAGGTATATAAAACCCCTTAATCAGTATTTTGTGGAGCAGCTATATCACACCCCTCAATCAGTATTTTGTGGAAGTTGGTTTATAGAACCCCTTAATCAATATTTGGTGGAAGCAGGTATATCAAAACCCTTATTCAGTATTTTGTGGAAGCAGGTGTATCGCAGGCAGGCCTCAATTAATATTTGGTGGAAGCAGGTATATCAATCGCCTTAATCAGTAATTTGTGGAAGCAGGCATATCAATCCCCTTAATCAGTATTTGGTGACAGCAGGTGTATCGCAGGCCTCAATCAGTATTTGGTGGAAGCAGGTACATCAAACCCCTTAATCAGTATTTTGTGGAAACAGGTATATAGATCCCCTTAATCAATATTTGGTGAAAGCAGGTATATCACACCCCTCAATCAGTATTTGGTGGAAACAGGTATATAAAACCTCATAATCAGTATTTTGTGGGAGCAGCTATATTGCACCCCTCAATCAATATTTTGTGGAAGCAGGTATACCGCATGCCTCAGTCAATATTTGGTGGAAGCAGGTATATCGCACCCCTCAATCAGTATTTTGTGGAAGCAGTTATATCAAACCCCTTAATCAGTATTTTGTGACAGCAGGTATATTGCACCTCTCAATCAATTTTTTTTGGGGGGGCAACAGGTATATCACACCCATTGCAAATAGTTGTTCCAATAGCACTTGTCCCTCTATATACCTGCGGTATCGCAGCAGAACCGCACACAACTGCTACACAATACAAATGCACTATATACTTTCTATGTTAGAAAGTATATCATAGGTGTATCACACCCCTCAATCAGTTTTTTTTTAGACAAAAGGTATATCACACCAGTTGCAATTAGTTATTCCAATAGCGTTTGTCCCTCTATATAGCTGCGGTATCACAGCAGAACCGCACACAACTGCTGCACAATACAAATGCACTATAATTTGTTTTCTACGTTAGAAAGTATATTATAAGTATATCACACCCCTCAGTATATCACACCTATCGATAGCACACCTATACCAGTCCTTAAAATGACTTTTGTGGCCCTATTAGCTAGCGTTTTGTGTCCCTAACAGTCTGTCCCTGCTCCATAAAACAACCTCTCCCTACACTGGCAAAACACATTGTAAAGTGTCTGCCAGATCGGGTTCTGTTATAGGGTGGGGGTTTGTCCATGGGCTGAAATGTCTTAATTGGCTATCGTGTCCCACCTGATGGATGTATCATGGGTAAAGTTTGGTGCAATGCAAAACAATTTGGCGCATGCAAACATCACTATAGGTTCGCATGTTCGGCGAATCGCAAACGCGCAAAGTTCGCTGCGAAATGACCGCCGGACAAACCGCAAGGTCATCTCTAGCTGCCAGCTCTGCTCCACTTTTCAGCGAAGACCAGCTTATTGAGGACAGTCAGCAGCTACTGGCCATCCCACATTTGGCGGTGCAGTCTGATGCTTCCTTCTATAGGTGTGCAAGTGTTAGCCCAGTTGTCCTTGCCGGCGCTGCTGCCCCTAACTGCGGGCAAGGGTGCCGGGCTCCCTTTTTCCCTGCCGCCATGCGCCATGCTGACAAGTGCGGGCAGCAGTTAGCTTAACTATGGTATCTGTGTTCCATACTAGAGTTTCCTTCCTGCTGGAGCCTTGTACTGGTGTTTAAACTTGCATAAGTGTGTCTTTCTCCACCTATGAAGCAGCACATACACGCCCTCTGTCTCACCAACCTGTGGCTGGATTGCATCAGGTATTTAACCACCTGCCATCTGGGCCATTTGCCCCCTTCCTGACCAGGAAAATTTTGCAAAACTGACATATCTCACTTTATGTGGTAATAACTTTGGAACGCCTTTATTTATCCAAGTCATTCAGAGATTGTTTTCTCGTGACACATTGTACTTCATGATAGTCATAAATTTGAGTCAAAATATTTCACCTTTATTTATGAAAAAATCCAAAATTTACCCAAAAATGTGAAAAATTCGCAATTTTCTAAATTTCAATTTCTCTGCTTTTAAAACAGACAGTGATACCTCATAAAATATTTATTACTTAACATTCCCCATATATCTACTTTATGTTGGCATCATTTTGGAAATGTCATTTTATTTTTTTTGGACGTTAGAAGGCTTAGAAGTTTAGAAGCAATTCTTCAAATTTTTAAGAAAATTGCCAAAACCCACTTTTTAAGGACCAGTTCAGGTCTGAAGTCACTTTGTGGGGCCTACATAGTGGATACCCCCATAAATGACCCCATTGTAGAAACTACACCCCTCAAGGTATTCAAAACCGATTTTACAAACTTTGTTAACCCTTTAGGCGTTCCACAAGAATCAAAGGAAAATGGAGATCAAATTTTAAAATTTCACTTTTTTGGCAGATTTTCCATTTTAATCAATTTTTTTCTTTAACACATCGATGGTTAACAGCCAAACAAAACTCAATATTTATTACCCAGATTCTGCGGTTTACAGAAACACCCCACATGTGGTCATAAACTGCTGTATGGGCACACGGCAGGGCGCAGAAGAAAAGGAACTCCACATGGTTTTTAGATGCCATGTCCCATTTGAAGCCCCCTGATGCACCCTTACAGTAGAAACTTCCAAGAAGTGACCCCATTTTGGAAACTAGGGGATAAGGTGCCAGTTTTATTGGTACTATTTTTGGGTACATATGATTTTTTGATCATTCATTATAACACTTTATGGGGCAAGGTGACCAAAAAATTGGTTGTTTTAGCACAGTTTCTATTTATTTATTTTTACAGCGTTCACCTGAGGGGTTCAGTCAAGTGACATTTTTATATAGCAGATTGTTACGGACGTGGCGATACCTAATATGTATACTTTTTCTCATTTATTAAAGTTTTACACAATAATAGCATTTTTGAAACAAAAAAATATGTTTTAATGTGTCCATGTTCTGAGAGCTATAGTTTTTTTATTTTTTGAGAGATTTTCTTATGTAGGGGCTCATTTTTTGCGGGATGAGGTGACGGTTTTATTGGTACTATTTTGTGGGACATACGCGTTTTTGATCACTTGGTGTTGCACCTTTTGTGATGCAAGGTGATAAAAATTGCTTGTTTTGACACAGTTTTCTTTTTTTTTTTTTACGGTGTTCACCCGAGGGGTTAGGTCATGTGATATTTTTATAGAGCTGGTTTTTACGGACGCGGAAATACCAAATATGTCTATTTTATTTTATTTTTTCTATTTTTAACTTTTTTTTTCATTCCTTACTTTTTATTTTTTTTTATTTTTTTTTTTTCAACCTTTTATTTTTATTTTTTTTTATTTTACACTTTTCTTCCCCCATAAGGTCATACAAGACCACTGGGGGACATTTACTTAACTTTTTCTTTTTTTTTTCAATGTTGATTTCTCCTGTAACTGGGGCTGACATAGTAGCCCCAGTTACAGAAGAAATGCACCCCCTAGAGAGGCTGCACAGCGTAATTCTGCGCTGTACAGCCTCAGAGCAGGGCTGATCGAGGTCTGTGAAAGACCTCACACAGCCCCTGCACTCTCCGGTCACAGCGGTCACATGACCGCAGGGCCGGAACAGGAAGCGCATAGCGCTTCCTGCTCTGCATACACAGCGCTCGGTGAGCGCTGTGTCTGCAGCGATCCAGAAGGCAGGGACACCTGGGCACTGTCCCTGCCTTCTCTAAGGGTTGCCCTGCTGTCACTGACAGCAGGCAACCCGATCAGCAGCTGCACGATTAGCGTGCTGCTGCGATTTCTGAAAGGACGTTTTAAAACGTGCTTTCAGAAATAGAGGTCCACCCATAGGACGTTTATATCCTATGGGTGGACGGAAAGTGGTTAAAGGCGCTTCCTACCACAGGAAGATGCCTGAGCAACCTCATGGTTTTAACTTGTGTATCTCCAAGTGCTGAGGTGTCTCTCTTGTCTGCTTCGCTGTGTACCGGACCTTGCCTATTGAACTCCTGGAGACTTTGTTTATGAACTTTGACTATTTTCCGCCTGCCCCTGACCTTGGATCTCGTTTATGGACTTTGTTTGTTTATCGCCTGCCTCTGACCTTAGACTTTGCTTACTGACTTCGATTGATTGCCGCCTATCCAGACCCGGACCCTCCTGGCCACACAAGTCCCCTCAGTGCTTGCACTGAATACTCTGACCCCCTGGTCAGCTGCCACCGACTCAGGGACTGCTCTGGAGTAGCCCCTGGCAACTACCCTACGGCCCAAGCCTTTCCTCACAATCAGAGGCTCTAGTGAAGACCAGGTAGTGGCTTAGTTATGCCCCTCCAGAGTATAACCAGTCAGTGGCGCAGTGGATCCACACCCGCTTGCATAACAGCAAGTAGCGACGATGAGAGTCGCTTGGGAGCAGGTGTTGTGAACGGTAAGGAAACAACAGTAAGAACATGCACTCATCCAATGGAACAGAAGCTGAACATGCTCCTGGCCAAGTTGCTGGTACTACAGTCCTTCCTTTCCATGTGGTAGATGATGCAATGGCAGCTCATGTGTGACACCTGCCATTTGCTCAAGGCCCTTTGAGGAGGCCACTTTATTTGTCAGTCACCAGAATTAAGGTATGAATGATGTCATTCCACTCCTTCACGTCTTCGAACAGATGCTGATAAATCTGACTGGTCACAGAACATGAGACGTGGCATCTACATCTCACGGCCACCTGAGCCCTGTGGGGGCTGAAATTGTTGAGGAGGAGCATGAGGGGGAGGGCATTAACGCCTCAGAATTGTATACAGAAATAGGTGGTTTATGTGCCCAAGCTACAGAAGAGGAAACGGATGGGCTGGAGGAGCATGAGGAGCTGGAGGGCGATGAGGAAGACCAGGCAGATGACTGGCTTTCCAGATATTAAAAGCTAAGACTTTTGCTAATATATTCCTGTCAGGAACACATCGTAGCCCATCATGCACCATGTCACGGTCTGGATGTCATCACCTTCTGACCGTGTTCACACCCTAGTTAGTGTAGTGGTAGGACCCTTGCCATGCTGAGAGACCGTGATGTGGTGCATGATGGGCTCCGATGTGTTCCTGACTGGAATATATTGGCAAAAGTCTCAGCTTTTAATATCTGCTTGTATGACTAGCTAGTATAGTCAGTGGCATATCCGTTTGGTGCATTTTTTTCAGTGATTTATATAATTATATTTTCATCCGCACAATGCTCCGTTTTGTGTAGGATGCTTTTGTGGTGCATGTGGACCGCGCCGGCATCCTCCATTGTACGCATTTTTTTGCTGGGGATGGTCGTTTGCTGTGGTCCACATGCGGTAGGACTGCTCCCCCAATGAGAAACACGCCACAGTGTTTGGGGTTTGAGCGGTTCCCCCATATTTGCCACTATATTTCTGTGATTTTGCGCTATCGCCCATCCCAAAGGTCTGAATGGGGGATCCTCTGCGCTCATGCTCCACTGCAATGACTGCTGGAGGCTTGGGGGTTTCAGTAGCTCTATCAGCAGTAACTTAAGTTTCTGATGATCACATTTCTGTACCTTCCAACTGAAGAAACCAGCCAGCAGCAGCAGGACATGGAGCACAACCTGAACCTACTGGTAGTGGCAGACTTGGACTGCATCCTGTCACCACAGATCCAAAATCCTTTGGACTGTTGGTCAGCCAAACTAGAATTGTGGCTGCAACTAGCTGACTTTGCCCTAGGCAAGCATTCCTGCCCGGCTGGTAGTGTGGGGGGTGGCATAGCTAACCCAAAGAAAACTTGCCTTTTAACACAAAATGTTGCAAGATTAACCTTTATAAAGATGAATCAGGCAGGATTTCCACATACTGGTTCCTGATGCATCAGACTAGATCATTCTGGCAGTAAAGTCCTGACTGCAGTGTGCTGCCACAGCAGAACATTGTGAAATATGGACCATTACTTCTGGCCACATCCTTCAGCCACTATTCTGATGCTTATGTCTGCCTCTGCTGCCATCTTTTATTACTGATACCATCTTTTGCTGTTACTGCCACTGCTGTTGCCCCCCCCACCACTCTGTGACTGGGCCACTATGTTGACGCCTCATACTATTGCCACCCTCACCACTCTTTGACTGGGCCACTATTTTGACTCCTCATGCTGTTGCCACCCTCACCACTCTGTGACTGGGCTACTATGTTGACTCTTAATGCTGTTGCCACCCTCACCATTCTGTTATGGGGCCACTAGTGTCCCTGTTTGGCCTAGTTGACATCACTGTTTATTTTACCCTTCTTTTGATCTGTCAGAAGAACTGAAAAATGGAAAACACAACGGATCCTGTCTTTGAAGCATCTACTGCATAAGACCTTGATCACATGGTCAGTATTTTGCATCAGGATTTGATCATGATTTGGAAGCAAAAATACTGATCAATTACTGACCAAGTACTGAAAGCAGATGCTCAAAAGACAGGATAATTTTTTTTAGGGTTGTTCTTCTGACGGATCAGAAAAAGGGAAAAATAAACAGTGACATCAACACAAACTAAATGCTGACACCCTCACCACTCTGTCATGGGGCCACTACTTTTAGCAATGGTTAACAAAATAGGTTATTTATCAATCTATGTGGAAACAGCAGATAGTGTAAAATGAGGCAGCTCTTTCCCACTATAGTAGAATCAATGGCTAACAGAACTGGTTATCTATTAATCAATGTGAAAACTCCACAAACAGTTAAATGAGACAGCTCTTTCCCACTATATTAGAATTTTTGGGCCACTGCATGGTCAAGTGCATTATACTTGATGCTAACATTGATCTGTAAGGCTGAGTTCACACTTCAGTTATTTGGTCAGTTAATTCCTGCAGTTACTGTATGGTGAGACAAAATCAGCAGCCAATCCTACTCTCAGATAAGGTATCATGAAAAGATCTGCACCTGTTGTGTGTTTTTGACCCGTAACTGGCCAAATTAGTGAAGTGTGAACTGAGCCTAATAATGACGCACAGTCATTCTACAGCTAACAGAAGTGATTCAAAAGCATGTGTTTGCACTGCCACAACATGGATTAAAATAACCTTTTTTTCCCCTCTATTCCTTTATTGGCATTGCCTCTATGTTATTCTTTTGTTCTGCTAAAAAATCATTTGGACACAGCTCCTGCATGGGCGCACAGTGTTTTACCCCCCTTTATTAAAGGCTGCTGTATGCTTTTCTTTTGGTTTAGCAATGGATTAGCTAGGACTGTTGGTGTCCTGCACAATGTGCATGTCCATACTGTATACTGTATGAGACTTCCCTGTCATACTAACGCACTACCAGAAAGGACTAGCTTTGCATGTTGCTGCAATACACAGTAATGTACACATTGATACACTCTCCCTGCAGGTACTTTGTGACAAATGAATTCAGAACAAAGCAAATTTTTGCAAAAAATTTGGGCAAATGTCCAAATCTAATTTTTGAAAAATTCGCTCATCTCTAGTTATGTGTGTCACATAACACAATGATAACTGAGTACAGATATTGAAGTAGATTTGTGGGAGACCCTAGAATTCAGAACATGCACAGTGTGATCTGAAGTCTAGGTCCAGCTGCAGCAGTGTGGCCCAAACTCTCAGTCCAACTTCCCTAACATAAAATAGATATTTGGATGGACATCATGCATCGCTACAAAATATACTGGGGAATACAGCACCACATACCTTTTACATCCAGTGATGTCTCCTCTGATGTAGACTCTTTCCTCGATGTCTCCATTCAGAGATAAAACTGCCATAATATCTTCTTTCAGCTGCGTCTCGTCTCTGTAGAGTTTACCACACAAACATTTTAGATTCCTCACTTTACTATCATCCAGTCCGTCCTGGTGCCTCCACATTGTCATCCTGCTGCTATTTCCAATACTGTGCTAATCCCATAAACCTAGTCCCCCATAATAATATGTTACCAAACTGTTGTCAATGGTAATAGTTAGTGTTGAGTGAAGCAGCTTAGTTCAAAACTTCTTTTGAATGCTGTACGGAGACTCGTCTTTGTACAGCATTCAAACGTATGGGCTCCGCCTAGGTGAAATTAGCTAAATCTGAAGTCTCGCAAGACTTAGGTAAAGAACTTCGGCAATCAATTTTGCAACTTTTTTAAACTGAAATCCAAAGTTGACTGCAGTACCGACTGGTACCTCGGTACGGAAGTTGACTTCTGACTGCAGTTTTAAAATGTTTTTTAAGCAGTAAAACCGAATGCCGAAGTTCTTCACTAAAGTCTATTGAGACTTCGGAAATAATGAACTTCACCTCAGCAGAAACTATACGTTTGAATGCTGAACGGAGATGGGTCTCCTTACAGTATTCAAACAAAGTTTTGTATGAGATGGCTTTGGATCTATGATCTGATGCGTGCTTCGCTCAGCCCTAGTAATAGTGTTTCCTAAAGTACCTACAATAGCAACCCCTTAGTAGTAATGTCATCCATATTGTGCTGAATAATAATGCCACTACAGCACCCCCAATATTAATAATTCCCCCATAGGGCCTATAGTAGAAATAAGGCCTCAAATAGTGCCCCCAGCAGCAACAAGGCCCCTCTATAAGGTATTCCTATAGAGCTCACAGTAGTAATAAAGTCCCCTATAGTGTCTGCAGTAGTTATAATGCCTCCTATGGTGATCCAAGTATTTATAAAGACCCGCTGCAGTACCCCATGTAGTTATAATGACCCTCTGTAGTTTACCCTGTATTATAATGCCCTTGTAGTGTCACTACATAAAAGACACCCCCCTGTAGTGCCCATATGTATAATGCCCTCTATATGGTTAGTATATATAATGCCCCATTTGTATTATTAGTATATATATAATGCCCCCCTCTGTATTATTATAATATGTAATGGTCCCCTCTATATTATTAATATATATGATAGCCCCCTCTATATTATTAGGATATATAATGGCCCCCTCTATATTATTACTATGTATATATAATGAAAAAATATATATATTAGTGGCTCAGCAAATCATCAACCGATGGGACCCCAAATACCGTTGGTAGATAAAAAATTAGAACTAATAGTTAGAAAAGTGGGGGGCACACAATATCCGACAATATACGGACTAATACAAATGCACAATATAGCACTATAACAATTTAATTGCAATGTGTGCACATGATAGTTAAAATCATAATAAATAGATATATAAAACGGATGATAAAAACCCTCTATCCATACATAATACCAAGAAAAAAACAGTAGAAATATAATCGATTAGGGTAAAAATACGCGATGAATATATATCCTAGAAAGGACAGTCCAGTTGAATATGTCCCTGTATTAGGAAAAAATCATCCTAAATATAATCTATCCAACTGTAGGTAGCTAGAGCAACAGTTGCTACTGTATATTATTTTCATCCATCAGAAGGATAATGACCGGTTGCACCAGTCCCTATTAGCCAGATACGACTGAATCACCGGCCATTGCTTAATATATTCATATGCTGCAAAGGAATATAGAGCACACGATACTTTACCAATCCTCGTTGGTGGAAGTTATTATGTCGTGCAAAGGCTCCTCTCCGCTGGAGACGTCCGGGAGACTGCAAAGTCTTGTTGCTCTGTAATGCAAAGACTTATGTGGCATCCCACGTGGTCCGCAGTTCTCCCTGTGGCATCCCACGTGACTCAGAAGCTGGAAGGGATCTGGGTCCTAAACTCTGGACGTTAGGGTTCGCCAATTGTGTCCACCGGTATCAGCCTGGAATAGCAAAGTGTTCGCAAAGTGGATGTATAAATTGAAGCCGTGATTGGCTCTCTTAAGATCTCTCACTGTTCGTTACCAGACGCGTTTCAGGGCTAACACTTCCCCTTCCTCAGTGGTTGAACAGTAAGTATTGACCAGATTCCTTTTATAGAGTATAGAGGCTGTGGAACAATGGTTGCTGGGACAGTGAGAGATCGTCAATAGCTGGACCTTGGACCCTAACTGGAATTGGATTCCAGGATAGCAATAGGTCTTGCTAGTACTACAATTGCATCAAAGGGGCTGATGTACTATAAAAACCTCATTACTTCTAATATTTGCTTCCAATTTCTGGTTGTCTAAAGTCCATATTTATAGGGGAAGAAGCATCTCAATTACATCCAAAATAAACATATTCAAAAGACACGTGCTTCATGAAAACGCACCTATAAGTGGGGAAAGAACTCCCCATAGATTTATAAACACATAGCAAACATAAAAAATGCAAAAAAAGTGCAAAAAACTGCAGCTGCGGTATCTATGCATTTTTTGTAAAAACCGCATCAATATACTCTACATAGTATAAGGAACAAGTGGTCAGGTCTCCTCTTATTTAGATCCCTATATTCTAGTCGTAAATTTCAAACAGAAGGGAACTCGCACTATCTAAATGCGTCTATAATAACATATTTAGTATGATATTTTTCGGTATAGTATTATGTCAGGATCTTCTAATGGTACATGTTGATCATTGACAAATCTTGAAAGTGGAAAAACAGGAGTAGTGGCATAAAGGGGAGGGGAGATCGGAGTGCTGATAGACAGCCGGACGCCGATGTCGCATCCCAGATAGACCACCACCTCAGAAGTTATAGAAAACCAAATAATTCCATTTCGGCATTTAGGCCTCTAGGGATTAAGGTATCAAAATCAAATATACTTTTAGACTCCAATCTGGACATATGTGCAATGTGGTTTCCTCCCCTCCAAGACCTCTTAACTTTCTTAATAGCCATGTACTTGAGGGTGGAGGGATCGCAACCATGAAACAATTTAAAATGTTTTGACAAAGAAAGTAATTCATAACCTTTTTTTATATTGGCCATATGCTCCGCTGTTCTTTTCTTCAGGGTCCTTTTAGTTCTGCCAACATACTGTTTCTGGCAAGGGCACTGTAAGAGATATATGACATCCGTGGAGTCACAAGTTAGGCCTACTTTAATATCCATATAAAATGAATTTTGTGTGGAGTGTGCTTTTTGTATTTTCTTTGGAAAAGACGTGATCCTACAATTAGAGCAACGTCCACATTTATGGAAACACTCGTAAGTTAACCATGAGTTATCAAGTAGATGTATAGGGTAATCCTTATCAATGAATTGTTGCTTGAGGTCTCTAGCTTCTTCTTCAAACTGATTATCCTGGGTACAGTTGCGTTTAAGTCTTCTAAATTGGCTAACTGGGATGTTTGTCAGCCATCTAGGAAGATGGCAGCTGGAATACAAAATAAATCTGTTTTTCATCTCCGGATTCCGGTAAGTGCTACATATCAGTTATTGTTCCTCTACCTTGATGTTAAAATCCAAAACTGTACATTGGTCTTACTAATCATGGAGGTAAATCTAAGGTTCCTGTCATTAATATAAATTTCCTGTAAAAAATTGTTCAGTGATTCTGCCGTGTCCTGTCAAATAAATATAATGTCATTTATATAACGACGCCATAGCACCAGACTCGTCCCCAGCCTAGGCCGAATGATATCTGCCTCACATTGTGCCATGAAGAGGTTAGCATAGCTGGGGGTGAATCTGATGCCCATGGCCATCCCTTTTTGTTGTATGTAGAAATCCTCTTCGAATGTAAAATAATTATGAGTGAGGATATACAGTATCTCTGGCACACAGTGTCGGTGCCAAGATACATCTCACTACAGACACGTGGTCTAGCAAACACGGGCAGGGAAGGTACATAACTTTTACTGCCAAACTGCGTGAACCTTCCGACGGCCGTCAAGCATGTAACCCGTGGCACCCGTGTGGATTTGGTGTTACCGCCAAAGATTGCATGCAGGTCGGCCTCTTCGTCTCCTCCTCGGCTGACTCCTCCTTTTCCACTGCTATCGCCTCTTCCGCTGCACCTCCCAAGCTCCCCAGAACCTATTTGGCGTGCCAGGTGAGATGTTGCCATGCTTTATTTCACTCCCTCTGTTAAGGATACTTGTGTTTCTTCCAATGTACTATTAGCCATAAGTAGTTTATAGAGAGCTTCCAAACCTAATGAGTGGTTGATAACTGTGTAAAGCGAGCTCACATCTAGAGTACCTAGAATCCACTCCTCACTACAGTATTATTGTTCCAATCTTTTAACTATATCAGTAGTATCTTTTATATATAATGGTATGGTCCTTACAACCGATTGCAACATTTTGTCAATATACTGGGACAGACTTGAGGAGATTGAGTCTATGCCCGATACAATAGGTCTTCCCGGTGGTCTATTTAAATCTTTGTGTATTTTGGGAATACAGTAAAACGCTGGTACCTTTTCTTTGTATTAATAATAAATCTAGCTTCTTGTTCGAAAAGAAAGCCTGCATCAATCCCCTTTCCACAATATTCCAGTAATTGTTTGTAATATTTCTCAGTAGGATCCTGTCTGAGTTACCTATATGTTGTTTCATCATTAAATTGTCTTAAGCATTCCTATATATAGTCTTCTGTGTTGAGGATAACTATGGTTAGGAACGGTCAGCACTTTCAACCTCGCAAGACATCCGCATGGGAAGGAAAGATCCACAATGTAGCAAAGAAATCCCGGCGGGCGATGATTCTTCAATTCATTTATCGTTTATTTCATCTTGGTAACAATGTAACAATGTAACAATTAAAGTGTTTCGGCCCGTCCAGCCTTCGTCAGCCGCTGACGAAGGCTGGACGGGCCGAAACACGTCCATTGTTACATTGTTACCAAGATAAAATAAAGGATATATGAATTGAAGAATCAGCGCCCGCTGGGATTTCTTTGCTACATTGAGGATAACTATAGCCCCTCCCTTATCCTTATTTGGCCTAGGCTGGGGACAAGTCTGGTGCTATGGCATCGTTATATAGATGACATTCTATTTATTTGGCAGGACACGGCAGAATCACTGAACAATTTTTTACAAGAAATGAATATTAATGACAGGAACCTTAGATTTACCTCTACGATTAGTAAGACCAATGTAAAGTTTTTGGATCTTAACATCAAGGTAGAGGAACAAAAACTGATATGTAGCACTTACCGGAAACCGGTGATGAAAAACAGCTTCAGTTTGTATTCCAGCTGCCATCTTCCTAGATGGCTGACAAACCACTGTACCCAGGATAAGCAGTTTGAAGAGAAGCTAGATACCTCAAGAAACAATTCCTTGATAAGAGTTAGTATTATGAATAGAAGGGATTTTTTTTACCCCTAAGAGGGAGGCTAAATTGGAGGAGACCCTTAGAATGATCTTGCCGTTTCACTCTCAATATAGAATAGTGAAGAGGATTATTAAGAAACACTGGCATCATTTACACAATGACAGGATTATTGGAGCGACACTTACAAACACTCCACAAATCACATATACTAAAGTCCTGAATATGGGCCTGAAAGTAGCCCCGACAGTTAGGAGCAAGAAAAATCACACTAGACAAACTCATGGTTAACGTTCAAGGGTTTCCATAAATGTGGACGTTGCTCTTATTGTAGGATCACGTCTTTTCCAAAGAAAATACAAAAAGCACACTCCACACAAAATTAATTTTATATGGATGATAAAGTAGGCCTAACTTGTGACTCCACGGATGTCATATATCTCTTACAGTGCCTTTGCCAGAAACAGTATGTTGGCAGAACTAAAAGGACCCTGAAGAAAAGAATAGCTGAGCATATGGCCAATATCAAAAAAGGTTATGAATTACATTCTTTGTCAAAACATTTTAAAGAGTTTCATGGTTGTGATCCTTCCACCCTCAAGTACATGGATATTGAGAAAGTTAAGAGGTCTTGGAGGGGAGGGAACCACATTGCACATATGTCCAGATTGGAGTCTAAAAGGATATTTGGTTTTGATACCTTAATCCCAAGAGGCCTAAATGCCAAAATGGAATCATTTGGTTTTCTATAACTTCTAGGGTGGTGGTCTATCTAGGATGTGACATCGGCAATGATCAACATGTACCATCAGAAGATCTTGACATACTACTATACCGAAAAATATCATACTAAATTTGTTATTAGAGAAGCATTTAGATAGGGCAAGTTCCCTTCTGTTTGAAATTTACGATTAGCATTGCATATAGGGATCTAAATAAGAGGAGACTGAACACCGAGGTCACTGAGGGCAGCCAATCTGGAGATTCCTACCCCAAACTCAAGTTTATGCTTGATTGGGAGACGGAATTAGGTGATACTTTTACTGGGGATCAATGGAAACGCTCTTTGCTTTTCACGCATAAGATCTCTATATCGTGTAATTTACAAGAACTCAACTATAAAATACTTACCAGATGGTATCGGACACCGGAGAAACTGCATCGGTTCTACCCCTCGGTTTCTGAACTATGTTGGCGATGCCATGGTGCTAGGGGGACTATGACCCACATATGGTGGGATTGTCCGAGGCTTAACCCATTATGGAAAGATGTCTTCAAGCTTTATAATTTTCTATTCCGGGCCTCCATTGCATTTTCCCCTTCCATCGCTCTGCTTTCTATTTTCCCGGGGAGAATCTCACATGTTAAGAAAGGTTCATTGCGGCTCCTTATGCTGGCCATGAGGCAAATTATCCCACGCAATTGGAAGTCAACCGAGAGTTTGAAAAGGATCACTTGGGCCTCTGCACTGGATGAGCTGTTACACAGGGAAGAGATGTATGCCTCTGATCACAACAAGATTCCGGCGTTTCTTAGGAGTTGGGAGCCATGGTCCAGGTTTAGATCATCTATGTCGTTTTCGGTTTGGTTGGCATCTGGGGTTCTCCCTGATTCTCCTCCTTAATAGTACCTAGCTATTCTCTAGATATGACCTATGATTTCTCCCCCCCCCCCTCCCCTCCTCTTGTGTGTCACCCGGTCTTCCCCCCTTTTATGTCAAGTTTGTCTAGAATTATTGGCCTATACATCATTTGTTTGAGGCCTTATTAAGCCCTTTAGGGCCTTTGTTTCCTCTGACTTTTTGTCAGCTGACTGTTTGTTATACAGATACAGATACATGCTTATACCTTGTCCTTTATGCTGTACTGCTGTTCATGATTGCATGTCGCAATGTATCTTTGTATGCGGTATGTATACTGCAATTTGGGATGTTCTCTTATGATTGTATTTGATAATAATAATAATAAAATCTTATTGAACCATAAATAAGAGGAGACCTAACCACTTGTTCCTTATACTATGTAGAGTATATTGATGCGGTTTTTACAAATAAATGCATCAAAAACTGAGAGGCGTGGCTAGCTACCGTCTGAGGAGGACGTCTATCTCCCCTGCTCTGATACAACAGGCTTAATCAGACGCCATCAGCCTAATATACAAAGTCTGATAACTTCATCTTGGCTATCTGATGTTAGCTGACATCGTTTGCCTTGATTTGAGACCTCTCTGGGACTTCTAGGCCGCTCCGTTTAGGAGTTACGAGTGAGGCCTAGCCGAGGCAGAATCCCCGGCCTAAATTTTGGAGCGGTGTGCATACCGGAGCTTCACCTGGGATACAGACTGCTGAGACTAAAGTTTTCTGCAAGTCCGGAGCAAGATACTGTACCATCCACTGTACCTATCCCTCACCCGATCCCAGCGGTTATCCTAATCGCTATACTGGAGGCTGCCTTGATTACCCAGCGCCATTTTGGGACCCAGAGAAGACCGCTCCAGACTGGAGTCACAAGCTACGTCTAAACAGTAAGAGCGATCCGAGCCTTGACCGGATCAGGAGCGCAAATAATCATTTATCTATGCGGCTCTTGCCCCCCTTAAAGCTGTACAACAGAGTCATATTAACAGCACCCACCTTAACATCGTCATAACGCTGACTGCTTGGTAGAGCCGGCGCCATCTTAAGTTCTAAGAATAGTGACGGGACTGCTAGTTCCCTGATTTATCAGCAACCCCTAGATAAAAGTTAAAATCAAATACAGACCTGTCAGCGGGTGCTCTGCTTAACGATCACGGAAGCTGTATTCCTAGCAGTGCTGACATAAGAGGATCGGTCGCAACACTCTGCAGCCACACACTGTCTCTGTAGTATAAATACAATATAAGCTGCGCTGGAGTAGTCCCACACATACAGAGCCAACGGTCACCTCCGAGATCCGCCATCTTACTCTGCAGGAGAGATCCGATCATTAACAAGTCTGAAAAACCAAAGGTTGTATAGGAATTGCTTTCTCTGAACTTTCCGATTTAAAGAGACAGTGACCTATTTGTTCTGTCAACCCAAAACGACAGAAGATATCTAGCTGTATTTACAATCTGTTTTAAAACCTAAAAAAAGGGGCCGGAGCCTAGCCGGGACTGCAGATGGCTGTGTGAGAACTCGGCTCCTCCGCACCCAAGCAATTTAAACCATTTAATTAACGGTGACCCACTTCAAAATGGTCAAACATGGGAGAGACAGGAGCTCTGATGCTCCCGATACGCCAAGAACCCAAAAAAGCCAGCAGACAATGCAGCGCTTCCTCAAGAAAAAAGCGCTCCCCTCACCAGGCGCAGGCCCTAAGATGGCAGCGGCAGCTACATGCGCTGAGGAGGAGGAGGACACAGATGCAGACAGCTCTCAAGGAGACACAGTGGAATCCAGAGACCCATCACCAGTCTCAAAATCATTCCTCACAAAAGGTACTGGGGCAAGCACTAGAAAAAGCTATAATGCCAGTACTGGTGGAACTTTCAGACATTAAATCGTAAATCACTCAAATGGGGCACAGAGTAGAATCTCTGGAAACTGCAGCACAGGAACTTGTGTCGCACTCCACGGGAGTAGAAGAATATCTCAACTTCCACACTACAGAGCTCAACAGAGCGATGCTTTTACTAGAGGACCAGGAAAACAGAAGCAGGAGACGGAATATCCGCATCAAGGGCTTACCTGAATCCTGGGCCTCCGAAGCACTGAATAAAGTGGCAATGGAGATCTTCGCAAATTTACTAGGCCAAGAGTCGGCCGCCTCGATTATAATAGAGAGAATCCACAGGGCCCTAAGACCAGCCCCGAGGCCGAATGAAAGACCCAGAGATGTTGTCTGCGGTCTATTGTCATTTGTGGACACTGCTCGTATTTTGACAGCTGCCAGAGAGAAAAGGCAAATCTCACATGATGGGGTGGACATTGCCCTCTACCAGGATATCGCACCCTCCACACTGGCAAAACGGCGCACTATGAAGCCCCTACTGGATGTGCTGAGATCCCAAAAGATACAATACGCCTGGCTATATCCCTTCGGTATCGCGATCATAAGGAACGGCAAGCGCATTGCGATACATACCCCAGACGATTTGGATAGAGCCTGGGAAGCAATAGGAATACACCCGCTGGAAGTACCATCATGGATGCCGATTGCCCAACCTACAGACCTGCCACGACTCACAAAGATTGAATCCTGGAAGAAAGTACCTAGGGGGAAATCCAAGATGAATAGAGCAGCGGCAGAAGTGCAATCCCCACCACCCTGAGGATGCGAACAGGATCTGTCGGTTTCAAGCCTTCAATGGGTAGCTGAAATAGTCATGCATATTCGCTATCCCATAAAGACAGTATGTTATTTTCAGGGCTTGACGTTCGGGATTTTTGTTATTTATCATATCTGCTCTGTTGTTCGTTATGATTGCGATAAGGGAAAAAGACCCTTACGGTCTTCATTTAGCACCATTATGTTCAGACAGTCACTATACCTCCCCCACTACTCTCTATTAAGTGAGTTTTTCTCTTCTGAGCCCCCTCCCTCCCCCCTCCCCTATGTCTCTCTCCCCCCAGTAATTAACTAAAAAATAAAAAATATATATATAAAGAATATAAATAAATAAACAACTAAATTAAAAATAATTAGATGACAAACCTAGAATAAATTAGCAGGGTCACCAACCAGTTTGCTAAAATATAATCTGGTTTACGATCTTGGGTGTATGGGCTACACCAATCCCATCTCACTCTTACACTCACCCCCACTCCCCCACCCCTCCCCACCTTATCTTCCAGCGACTTGGAAGAAATCAGTTACTATACTAGTAGTAAGCTACTGTTATATTGCTTATTAATAGTTTTTTTTGTTGTTTTTCCCCCTGCTACATACCTCTATCTCTTTTCTCTCTGACTTTGATTCCTCCCTCCACCCCCCCCCCCCCACCTCTCTTACTCTCCCTATTGAACAGCTTAAAAACTTTCTGCTCTAGTGGACAAGTGTAAAGTACCTATATCCAGCAGGACATGGCGGAGATTAAGGTGACAACTTACAATGTTAAGGGCCTCAATTCACCTCAAAAGAGAGGTCAGGTAATGCTTGCCCTAAGAAAAATGGGCTCACATATTGTCTTTTTATAAGAGACACATCTGCACCAGAAAAAGATACCAAAGCTGCCTTCTAGATCATTTAATCAGTGGTTTCACAGCGCTCACCCTGCCTCAGCCTCCAAGGGTGTCTCCATAGCTATACACCAGTCCATACCTTTCTCACTCTCTCAACAGCTCACAGATGTAGAAGGGAGACTCCTGATCTTGAAAGGAGAGATTGCCTCAAGAAAATACACCCTAGCGAATCTGTATGCACCGAATACAGCCACCATACAATGGCTTCTTAAGACACTAGACACCGTAAAGCATTTTGCAGAGGGTCAGGTAATTCTGGGGGCAGACCTTAACCTGGTACTAAACCCAAACCTTGACTCCTCCACATCTAGGTCACACATAGCGCAAAAACATATCAGTAGACTGCATAGAAGGTTGCAGGATCTTCAGCTGATAGACGTCTGGAGAAATAACAATCCGACAACTAGGGACTACTCCTTCTTCTCTAACCCACATAGATCATATCAGAGACTTGACCACATCTTAACATCTTCTTCTCTTTTGCCTGTCTCCAGCGATGCCGAGATTGGGAATATCACTATTTCCGACCACGCACCATGTCACCTGACTCTCACCCTGGCCTCACTACCAAGGAGGGAATGGAATTGGAAACTCAACGAATCCCTGCTGAACAACAGAATTCGCCTCGATCAGGTCAGATCTCAACTAGAGATGTATTTTGAGATCAACTCCTCCGCACACAGCACCTCACCCATTGAATGGGAAGTGCATAAGGCATATGTGAGAGGATGCCTCATCTCTATTGGTACCAGGGTAAAAAAGGAATATCAGAAAAAGGTAGACTCCATACTATCCCAGATAATGTTGTTAGAGAAATTAGACAAACTATCCGCATGTAAACAGAAACAAGGGGAATTAGCAGAACTTAGACTCCAACTCAAAAATCTCTTAGCTCTGAAAATAAAGAAACAGATATTACATTTTCAACATAAAGTGTACGCGCATGGAGACAAGGGGGGCAAGTTGATGACCTCTTTGCTAAAAAAGACGAAAAATGTAACATATATACCCAAGATAAAACTACCCGACGATAGGGTTACTCAAGATACGCCGGAGATAGCAAGAGCCTTTCAACAATTTTATGAGGGTCTATATAACCTTAACAAATCAATGTCTCCAAATCAATCTGATACCAGACAGACATATATTAGAGAATTTCTAAGCTACCTCAAGCTTCCAACAGTTCACCAAACAGATATAGATCTATTATCCGCACCAATCACTCAGGAGGAAGTGTCCACTATTATAAGAAGTTTCCCCCCTGGTAAGAGCCCAGGACCAGACGGTCTGCCCTTACTTTACTATAGAAGCTTTCAGGACATCCTAATTCCACGACTTACAGATGTTTGTAACGCACTGCTACAGGGAGGGTCATTGCCTAGACAGACACAGGAATCGTACGTAACTCTTATCCATAAAGATGGCAAGGACCCCCAGAACTGTGGAAGTTATAGGCCAATTTCCCTCTTGAACTTAGATTTGAAAATCTGGGCCAAAATACTTGCAACAAGATTAAATAAAATACTCCCTTATTTGATAGGCCCGGAACAATCAGGGTTTATTAAGAGCAGAGAGGGGAAAGATAACACACAGGATCTTCCATGCTATTCAAGCAGCCAAAACAAAGAGGTTCCAGTTGGCCCTGTTGAGCATAGATGCCGAGAAGGCGTTTGACAGGGTCAACTGGAACTTCATGAAGCTAACTTTAGAAAAATTTGCCTTTCCTGAGGCCTTCATACACTCAATTCTCACACTATACCAACAGCCGCATGCCAGACTAAAAGTCAACGGAACACTATCCCCAGTCTTCGAAATATCAAATGGAACAAGACAAGGGTGTCCATTGTCACCCTCTTTATTCATACTAGTGATAGAGACATTAATCCAGCTGATCAGACAGACCCAAGAAATTGAAGGAGTCAAACATAACAAGGGAGAACTAAAATGCACTGCTTTTGCAGATGATCTTTTATTCCTGGTGACTAACCCGGATAAAGGATTAGATCAACTGGTCAAAAAGATCGAGCTATTTAGCCAGATATCAGACTTCAAGGTCAATCACTCTAAGTCCGAAATATTAAATATCTCACTTCCTGACTCCAGAGCAACCTCTCTACAGAATAACCTCCCTTTTCACTGGACCAAGGGAACAATAAAATACCTAGGAATAAAGATCCCTAAGAATCTGGATGACCTATTTAAATGTAACTACATTCCCCTTAAAAAGGACATCACACAACTTCTACTGAAGTACAATTTACCTTATCTGTCTTGGATGGGCAGAAAAAATGTGATAAAAACATACGTCTTCCCCAAGATTCTATATGTTATGCAACTGGTCCCGATACACCTACCAAAAACATTCTTCCTGGAGATTAGGAGACTTTTTCTGAGATTCCTATGGAATGGGAAGAAACCCAGGTTAGCTCATGATCTTCTGACAAGGAGTAGAACAGGTGGTGGTCTGGGACTCCCAGACGTCTCGAGGTATTATCAAGCAACACAACTAAATAGATGGCTGGAGCTAGTAGACCCTCAAAGACAACCAGACGTGTTAGAACTAATGCAACATAGTGTAGGGCCCACACTACAACAACTTCTCTGGTTAACTGACAAAAGTCAAACTAAGAATAAAGATATAGACCCCTTATTGAAAGGGATAAGAGAGACATGGAAAGAACTAAGCAAAAAATTAGCACCCGACCCGTCGCCCTTATTGCCGGCAAACCTCATTCCTGACCTTCTAGGAAATAATAGAGATATTCACCAGGAAGTTTGGTCGTCATTAAAGCAAGTCAGACTGGGGGAGCTAACCCCTGACATAGAATCATCTATAATAAGCAAGTTACCAGAACGAATAAAAAACTCTGCTAGTTTTTTTCTCACTAGAGCATATATAGGAGCTGTGTGCGGAGGATTGAGAGAGAGATCCAACTCGGTGAGACAACTGACAGAGTTTGAAAAAACTCTTGTCCCCACTTCGCAAGCAGAGGAAAATTACAGCATTATACGCTTTATTGGGAGCAGAGATTGAGGAAAAAAAAACACTATATATTAGAGACTGGGAGAGAGAGCTTGACATCATTTTCTCAGACCAGGAACTCAAAAAGCTTCTAGCTTTCTCGCATGGATCATCGCCATGTATACGACTGCAAGAAAATCATTTCAAGCTTCTTTCCAGATGGTACAGAACTCCAGAGTTCTTACACAAATGTGGTCTGTCCGGTGACCGGCTTTGCTGGAGATGCGGCATTGGAGAGGGATCTTTATCCCATATATGGTGGTCATGCCCTCTAATCATCCCATTCTGGGAAGGCGTTAATAAGATAATAAATACAGTCTCGGCTACAGAGCTAAAGATCACACTTGAAATGGTGTTCTTCTCACTTCCAACTGACCTTTACAGACCATCCAGACGCAATTTAGTAACCCACCTTATAGTGGCTGCCAAATCTATCATACCTCTCCACTGGAGAGACGCAAACGCCCCCTCAATAAAGGAATGGATTACCAAGGTAAATCAAATTTGTAGTTTCGAAGAAATGACAAGTTGGATCAACAGAAACCACGAGAAATTTCTGAAAACCTGGCACCCTTGGAGGTCATGGAGTGATGGGCAGTGATGTGAAATTAGCTGATAACCCCATATCATAACAAACCACAGATGAGCTAGAGTCATCTAACTGACACCCTGATCTTGAGCTTAGTTCCTCAACTCATACACAGTTCTACTCAGCACTGAAATAGCTTAAACCTCGCTTACCATCTATCCCCCCTTCACCCCCCCTCCTCTCCTTCATCTTTCTTCTCCTTCTATCTCCTTTCTCCCCCTTTTCTTTCTTTTTCAATTTCTTTTTCTATCTTACCTTTTTTATATATAAATGGCATATGGTCCAGACAACCATGGTCCCCCTTGATACTTTGATACACTTTGCTATCCAATTATTAGGTCTTTACTTAACACCTCTAGGAGTTATATAGGGGACTGTGATCATTGCTTTACCGCATGATATTACTTATGGATCTATAAAGATACGTCAAGTAGTTAATATATGTAATGTATATGACCTGTGATATTAACTCTGTATACTACTATATATGGCCAAATGGTCATTCTTTGTTTATACCTAAATTGAAATATTCTGAAAATAAAGAATTTACAAAAAAAAAAAAAAAAAATGATAGATACTGCAGCTGCTTTTATTTTGCATTTTTTATGTTTTTTATATTTGCTATGTGTTTATAATCTATGGGGAGTTCTTTCCCCACTTATAGGTGCATTTTCATGAAGCACGCGTCTTTTGAATATGTTTATTTTGTATGTAATTGAGATGCTTCGTCCCCTATAAATATGGACTTTAGACAATCAGAAATTGGAAGCCAATATTAGAAGTAATGGGGTTTTATAGTACATCAGCCCCTTTATTGCAATTGTAGTACTAGCAAGACCTATTGCTATCCTGGAGTTCAATTCCAGTTAGGGTCCAAGGTCCAGCTATTGACGATCTCTCACTGTCCCAGAAACCATTGTTCCACAGCCGCTATACTCTGGTCAATACTCACTGTTCAACCTCTGAGGAAAGGGAAGTGTTAGCCCCAGAACACGTCTGATAACGAACAGTGAGAGATCCACTTTGCGAACACTTTGCTATTCCAGGCTGATACCGGTGGTCACTATTGGCAAACCCTAACGTCCAGGGTTCAGGACCCAGATCCCTTCCAGCCACGGGGAGAACTGCGGACCACGTGGGATGCCGCGTAGGTCCTTGCAGTACAGAGCAACAAGACTTTCCAGTCTCCCGGACAGCTCCAGTGAAGAGGAGCCTTTGCAGGATGTAATAACTTCCACCAAGAATTGGTAAAGTACCGTGTGCTCTATATTCCTTTGCAGCATATGAATATATTAAGCAATGGCCGGTGATTCAGTCGTATCTGGCTAATAGAGACTGGTGCAACCGGTCATTATCCTTCTGGTGGATGAAAATTATATACAGTAGCAAATGTTGCTCTAGCTACCTACAGTTGGATAGATTATATTTAGGATTATTTTTTCCTAATACAGGGACATATTCAACTGGACTGTCCTATCTAGGAATCCTGATATATACTCATTGCATATTTTTATCCTAATTGATTTTATTTCTACTGTTTATTCCTTGGTATTATGTATGGATTAGAGGGTTTTTATTATTCGTTTTATATATCTATTTATTAGCATTTTAACTATCATGTGCACACATTGCTAATAAATTGTTATTGTGCTATATTGTGCATTTGTATTAGTCCATATATTGTTGGATATTATGTGTCCCCCACATTTCTAACTAATTGTTCTAATTTTTTATGTATATATAATGGCAACCTCTCTCTCTCTCTCTTTCTCTCTCATATATATATATATATATATATTTATACTCTTGCAAATACTGCAGCAGCACAGTCAGATGGTGTGCACTGGGTGCAATTCCTCTAGGAAGGCAGGCTTCTCCTCCATTGTATATATATCCCAAAAAACGAGGCAGAACTCCAGAATAGCGTGAAAGGGTGAAGACCCCAAACTTTAATCCCCCAGCAACGTTTCGGCCTACTCAATGGCTTATATATATATATTGTGATACAGTGACAGGTCTCACACAGGTGAGAGGCAAGGAAGAGGTGGATAGTGCAGTCCACACCCCTATTCCACCACAGGTGAGACCAGCTGGAGGTATGCAGGCTGGCATAAAGCACCTCCCAGGATGTCAGTAAGGAGGGAGTGTGTTACCCGTGGACAGAGGCCTGGAGGCTCTGTGAGTGTGATCTCAGCTGGGCAAGGCTGAAGGACCACGAGGCTGGGAGATAGCCTGGATTTGAGGTACAAAACGATGCCTGGGAGGGTCGCAGGGCCATAGTAAGGCAGGACTACTGAGCCCCAATCCCTCACAAGAGACATTGGACTGGAGACAGTGGGTGTACTGTGCTCTGTAGAGCCAGGAGTCTGTGGGACATTGGCTGGGAAAGCTACATGAGTTCACGTGTGTGTGAACGGTGACTTAGGTGAGTCAGGAATACTGTGTTTAGTTAGAGCCTGGACGGGCGAGAGTTTATTGTTTTGTTTGTTTTGCTTTTGCTGGTGTGCCACAATAAATGCACTGTTTGGACCTTAAACCTGGTGTCCTGAAGCTGTATCTGTGAGGTGAGGATTATCCCCTGAAAGAAAGTTACCCCTCACAATATATATATATATATATATATATATATATATATACACAGTCAGGTCCATGAATATTGGGACATCGACACAATTCTAACATTTTTGGCTCTGTACAACACCACAATGGATTTGAAATGAAACGAACAAGATGTGCTTTAACTGCAGACTGTTAGCTTTAATTTGAGGGTATTTACATCCAAATCAGGTGAATGGTGTAGGAATTATAACAGTTTGCATATGCGCCTCCCGCTTGTTAAGGGACCAAAAGTAATGGGACAATTGGCTTCTCAGCTGTTCCATGGCCAAGTGTGTGTTATTCCCTCATTATCCCAATTACAATGAGCAGATAAAAGGTCCAGAGTTCATTTCAAGTGTGCTATTTGCATTTGGAATCTGTTGCTGTCAACTCTCAAGATGAGATCCAAACAGCTGTCACTATCAGTGAAGCAAGCCATCATTAGGCTGAAAAAACACAACAAACCCATCAGAGAGATATCAAAAACATTAGGCACGGCCAAAACAACTGTTTGAAACATTCTTAAAAAGAAGGAACGCATTAGTGAGCCCAGCAACAACAAAAGACCCGGAAGACCACGGAAAACAACTGTGGTGGTTGACCGAAGAATTCTTTCCCGGGTGAAGAAAACACCCTTCACAACAGTTGGCCAGATCAAGAACACGCTCCAGGAGGTAGGTGTATGTGTGTCAAAGTCAACAATCAAGAGAAGACTTCACCAGAGTGAATACAGAGGGTTCACCACAAAATGTAAACCACTGGTGAGCCTCAAAAACAGGAAGGCCAGATTAGAGTTTGCCAAATTACATCTAAAAAAGCCTTCACAGTTCTGGAACAACATCCTATGGACAGATGAGACCAAGATCAACTTGTACCAGAGTGATGGGAAGAGAAGAGTATGGAGAAGGAAAGGAACTGCTCATGATCCTAAGCATACCACCTCATCAGTGAAGCATGGTGGTGGTAGTGTCATGGCATGGGCATGTATGGCTGCCAATGGAACTGGTTCTCTTGTATTTATTGATGATGTGACTGCTGACAAAAGCAGCAGGATGAATTCTGATGTGTTTCGGCAATATTATCTGCTCATATTCAGCCAAATGCTTCAGAACTCATTGGACGGCGCTTCACAGTGCAGATGGACAATAACCCAAAGCATACTGCAAAAGCAACCAAAGAGTTTTTTAAGGGAAAGAAGTGGAATGTTATGCAATGGCCAAGTCAATCACCTGCCTGAATCAGATTGAGCATGCATTTCACTTGCTGAAGACAAAACTGAAGGTAAAATGTCCCAAGAGCAAGCAGGAACTGAAGACAGTTGCAGTAGAGGGCTGGCAGAGCATCACCAGGGATGAAACCCAGCGTCTGGTGATGTCTATGCGTTCCAGACTTCAGGCTGTAATTGACTGCAAAGGATTTACAACCAAGTATTAAAAAGTGAAAGTTCGATTTATGATTATTATTATGTCCCATTACTTTTGGTCCCTTAATAAATGGGAGGCACATATGCAAACTGTTGTAATTCCTACACTGTTCCCCTGATTTGGATGTAAATACCCTCAAATTAAAGCTGACTGTCTGCAGTTAAAGCACATCTTGTTTGTTTCATTTCAAATCCATTGTGGTAGTGTATACAGCCAAAAATGTTAGAATTGTGGCGATGTCCCAATATTTATGGACCTGACTGTATATATGGCTTCCTCTGCATTATTAGAATATATAATGGCCCCCTCTGTATTGTTAGTTTATAGTTTATATAATGACCCCTCTAGCTATATATATATATATATATATATATATATATATAATATTGACCCTAGTGACCTGAAGCCTATGAGGCAGGAAGGAGGGGACGAGAGCCATAGGCTTCCATAGCCCTTATTGAACTGGCGGCTCAAGAAATGACGCTGCTAGGCGCACCCTGCAATTTTAGCACCCAGGGCAACTGCACAACCACTACCCCACTTCATGATAAAAGGAAAAAGAGAACAAAACGAGCGGCACTCACCGTTGATAGGCAGGTAACTTTATTCCATGGCAGGAGGGGGGTGTGCAAGGGTTGCAGATACAGCAGCAAGTAAGCGACAGCCGTTTCGCGCCGTTTCCTTTTATCATATATGCTCACTGCAGCTACAAGCTGAGCACCTCCGTGAGGCACCACTCCTCTGCAATCGCATCCTGACAATTTTAGGTTTGGTGTAGTGCCACTGGTTATCTGCTCTAAATTTTACACTCCCCCACTCCATGCTATGCACTGTCTTGAACTGAATTTGCTGGGCAATAGCCAAAGGATTGGCAAAGGGGAGATACAGAGGAGAAATGAAGGGAGAGGTGGATTAGTTAGGCAGCGGAGTTGAGGATAAATTGGAGGGGTGCAAGGGTGCTAGATGGGAGACCACAGAGGAGGATGTTGCAGTTGTCCAGGCTGGAGATGATCAGGGCATGCACTAGCATTTTGTTGACTCAGGGGTGAGGAAGGAGTGAATTCAAGTGATATTCTTGAGTTGAAAGCTATAGGTGGTGATTTGGAACTTTGGATGAGTGACTTGGAGGAAAGATGCTGATTTTTATTTTCTCCATGTTGACTTTTAAGAATCTGGAGGTCAAAAATGAAGATATAGTTGATAGACACACCAGGATTCTGGATAGAAGAGAATTGACATCTGGGTTAGAGAGGTAGATTTGAGGTGTCATCAGCATAGAGGTGGTATTGGAAGGCATGAGCTGTCCCAGGCCAAATGTATAAATGTGTGTCAGCTGAACCTGCTAATTTTGACAAGACCAGTCAAACATCTAATGTGTATGGGGCCTCCTGTCACTACACTGACGACAAATATCAGGGTGTGCCAAAAATGGTTTTATCGCCGATGCTGGATTATAGTCAAGGAGATTTCACTTGCCTGATCCTTTTATTCTTATGGAGATATACCACTGCTGGAAGAGTCTGGAAGCCTCTTCTTCCCTCTTTTTCTACTAATCAAACATGTTTGCTCAGCAAGACTAAGCAGACGTGTGTATGAAGAGATCATTAGTCATCGCTATTGGCTGGATAAGTATTCATCAACAGCTATCTTGTGTGTATGACTGGGTTACATATTTTCTAGTCAGGAAGGTAAGCACATTGATCTGGTACCCATCTGTAGGATTCAGAAAGGGATTTAAACAGGATAAGACTAGGCTTCCTTGGACCCACCAGAAGAATGTATTACTTACCCTATATCTTCCAGAACAAGTGTACACCCTCTTCTAATTTAATGTTAATTATTGCTGGTATCATTAATTACTGGGAACATATCATAATAAGGTCTAACAGGTTATAGTGAATAAACTCATAAGAAATAAGCCCAAGTGGTTAATGTTGTTCTCCAAGGGCAGTTCCAAATAAACTTATCATCTGCTGGCTCTGTTGTATTAGGAGCCCATTATAATGTTTAGGAGGGATCATGTATGATATCTAGAAGGGATAATGTCAAAGGAGGGATCTTCTGGCGGGCACGTCTGATGATGAAATGAACATTCATGTACCATTACAAGCAGGAATTTTGTCTAGGGGGGGGTCCGAAAGGCAAAAAATGTGGCACGTGTAGTGCACTGTGCCAATTCTTTTGCCCGCCCATTTTTCAAAGCCCACTTCATATTTAAAAATCCTGAGCACGTAGCGTGCTGTGTTGATTCTTTTGCCTGTAGATAACAACTTAACCAGAGTTGTTACCAGTCATAACAGTGATTATAATATGGCACCCATACGTATTAGAAATAAACTGAATAGTGGGGTCACCTTAAAAAGTAACTTTTAATAGTCAATAATAAAATAATAGGCCCAATAATTTATCAAACAAGAGACTACATACATCAATAGTCATGCACCACCAACTAGTAAAGTCTGGTAGAGAGTCGAAGCAGTTGTGAGATATACACGCTTGCTGAGAGGGTGAGTTTTAGAAACATAGGGATACAAATAAAGAGAGAGACAGATGCTGGGTCTCTTCCCCTACTTTATCCCTAGGTTCTAACTCGCAAATGAAGCCCTCACTGTATGTCCCTTGGTGTCCCTTTAAAGCAGTGACAGTGATTGCCCAGCTTCGTCGGAATATAAAGACAACACTCACCAGGGAACACACAGACCATATTAAAGTGAAAAAAGTCCCAACGCGTTTCACTGGCAGTCAGCCAGGTCATCAGGGGACCGATAGATACCAAAGGATATACAAGTAGACATAGTGGACAAACGTCCAATCCAAGGCGCTTCCAGGTATGCTGGGGCGAACAAGGAAATAACAGTATTGCAGATAAGACAAGTACTTAGCTCGCCTTGTGTACGAGATCCAGAGTCCGCTCCTCTCCATACGCAGGATTGTTCCCTAGTGAGTGTTGTCTTTGTATTCTGATGAAGCTGGGCAGTCACTGTCACTGCTTTAAAGGGACACCAATGGACATACAGTGAGGGCTTCATTTGCGAGTTAGAACCTAGGGATAAAGTAGGGGAAGAGACCCAGCATCTGTCTCCCTCTTTAGTTGTATCCCTATGTTTCTAAAACTCATCCTCTTAGCAAGCGTGTATATCTCACAACTGCTTGTACGCTCTACCACACTTTACTAGTTGGTGGTGCATGACTATTGATGTATGTAGTCTCTTGTTTGATAAATTTTTGGGCCTATTATTTTAATATTGACTATTAAAAGTTACTTTTTAAGGTGACCCCACTATTCAGTTATATTTCCGATTCTTTTGCCTGCAAAGAAAAGGGGGTTAGTCAGCACCTCCCAATGCGCAGTTGCACGCTGCCATGGCTAAAAACATAGAGAAAAAAAAGACAATGCAACAGCACTCGACAAAGCAGATAAAGTACAATAATACCATAGTCACAAAAAATATTATAGTGCTAATGCTACGCTTATTTATAAAGTGAGATGCTTGGCAAATGCATTTTGTACAAAACCATTTGAGCCCGTCTGCCGAACGTCAAGGCGGTAGTATTTAGTGTTAGGATCCGTCTTACAGAGATCGCCTTGACGTTCGGCAGACGGGCTCAAATGGTTTTGTACAAAATGCATTTGCCAAGCATCTCACTTTATAAATAAGCGTAGCATTAGCACTATAATATTTTTTGTGACTGTGGCATTATTGTACTTTATCTGGTTTGCAGAGTCCTGTTGCATTGTCTTTTTTTCTCTACGATTCTTTTGTCTGGCCATTTCTAAAAGCCCCTCCTACATATAATAGGCCACTCACAACAAACACTGTACAGCTGAAATTCTATTGTTGAGGCCTGTCTCTACATATCATACGGAGAGGGGAGGGCCTGTCCTGGCTGCACTGCCTGCTTCACATTATACAATAAACAACAGCAGGCTACAGCCAGGAAGATCCTCCACTCTCCTCCCTCCACAGATCCTGCTCAAGGCCTGTGGTTCCCCCCAACATCTGCCACCCCCTTTGGCCGTCCTCACCCAGCTCTAAATCCTTCTTCTGCAAATGGCAGGGGGAGGAGCCTGAGCATCTCCTCTCCTACATAGCGCCCGATACCTCTTACATTCAGTGGTCACCTTTGTTGAAGACGTTCTCTTTCCTCATCTTCTCCATTCAGACCACACCGCCATGATGATTTTTCAGCCATCTCCCATTTCTGCAGAGATTGACAAACAGACATTAGTTTCCCACATTTCCATCATCTTCACATTTTCTAAACACCCTTTCCTGCCACCCCCAATACTATACTGCAGAAACAGTCCCCCTGAATATACTACTACCACACAGATAGTGCCCCCTTCAACAATTATTGGCACACAGTGCTCTAAAAAATAACTGCACCCAGACTCTAATAGTATAAAGATAATGTCCCCCAAAAATAATTGTGCTAAGCTGATACTGTGCCAAGGTGCCCCCCAAAGTAACAGTCCTTCCTAAAATCCCACCAATAGAGATAATTCTCTGCCAGAGCAGACTTAGTAGTGATAATGCCCCTATAGTGCCCATACTAGTAATCATGTTCCTCGTAGCCCCCCCCAGTAGTAGTAAAGCTCCCCATAATACCCCCTAGTAGTAATAATTCTCCTTATAATATGACAGTACATGAAATACCCCCGCTTAGTGCCCGCAGTTGAGCTAATGTCCCCATAATGTATACCCCTATAAAATACCCCTATATGGTGTCCCCCATAATATGCCAGTAAAAAAATTACCCTTCTTAGTGCCCCCAGCAGATGCCCCTATAGTGCTTCTCTCCCCCATAATGTGCCAGTAAAAAATGCCCCTTCTTAGTGCCCCCAGCAGATGCCCCTATAGTGCTCCTCTCCCCCATAATGTGCCAGTAAAAAATGCCCATTCTTAGTGCCACCAGATGCCCCAATAGTGCTCCACTCCCCCATAGTGCCCCCAATTAATGCCCCATAGTGCTGCTCTCCCCTATAGTGCCTCCCATAATGTGCCAGTAAAAAATGCCCCTTTAGTGCCACCAGATGCCATAATGTCCCCCATAAAGTGCCAATAAAAAAGGCCCCTTTAGAGCCCCCACTTCCCCATAGTGCCCCCAAATAATGCCCCTATAGTTTCACCAGATGTCCCATAGTGCCGCTCTCCACTATAGTGCCCCCTATAATGTGCCAATAAAAAAAAGCCCCTTTAGAGCCCCCAGATGCTCCCATAGTGCTCCTCTCCCCCATGATGCCCCCCCATAATGTGCCAGTAAGAAATGCCCCCATAGTACCCCTCCAAAATGGGCAATAAATAAATGCCCCTAGAGTGCCACCCCCAAAAAAATTAGGCTGTAAAAAATGCCAGCTGCCTCCTCCCAAAAAAAAACAAAAAAAAAACACACTAATACTTACCTTCATCGGCAGTGATGCGATGCAGGCCTCTTCCGGCTGTTTGTTGCCCGGCTCAGGCGGTGCGATGATAATGACGTCATTGCGGCGCCTGAGCCGGCCTCTGATAGGCCACAGGCATTAGTGCCTCTGGCCTATCAGAAGAACAGGGAAGGAAGACGCCTCTCCCTCCTCTGCCCTGCCACAGCACAGCCATCTGTATCGCTGTCCTGAGGACGGCGATACAAATTAATATGGAGATGAGCGCTTCCACAATGGAAGTGCTCATCTCTTACTGCCCCCCCACCACCTCCGGCAACTAGAACCAGGGTCGTGCCGCCTGTGGTGATCCGCGGTGCGGCCCTGAGGGATAAAAAATAAATAAAAAATATTTGCCGGTTGTTCTAGGGGGGGTCCAGACCCGCTGGACCACTCCTGTCGGTGCTCCACTGATTACAAGTAGCAAAGATCATGTATTTTAATGTTTCTTCCTGTGTGTAAACAATTTGCCCTTCCAAACTATACTGGAAAAAGGATTGCATCTTCAATTAATGATCTGACGATAGCTTCACCAGCTAGAATTTAGGCACTTCATATTAAAAGCAAAGGTCAAGTCTAATCAATATGAAATGCCTTCTTAATTGGATACAGTAGTATTGATTGTAACTGGCTTGATCTGCTTTTTGTGATTACAGTACACAAAAATAATTTTTAATATACGGATGAATTAATATTCCAGCTTTCATGTGCTTTCTACTGACCTTGTCTGTATGCTTCCTCTAGAGTATGGTGGAAGGATCATATCAAGGACTAACCTAACTAAAACGCACATGCTTACATATTCTTTAACATCTTTTGCCATCTTAAGTCCTGGAGATTGTAAACTCTGCAGAGCAAAGATTTTACTTTGGTTTTAGAGAGTGTCATTAATAACAAAATGGAGAATAAAATTCTGCATGCATGAGGTATGATGTATATGGATGTTTCATGGGTGTTACTGGTTTTTAATCTTCCATAATTTTGCACTGAATATTTACATTTTCATTCTAAATAAATATTAACATGTTGCCCTATAATTGCCAGTAGAGTTGAGCAAAGTTTTAAAAAATTTGATTTGGTCGATTAGCCAAATTTTTCCTCAAAATGTAATTTAATCCGAATTAATTTGTCAGTAGCCTCTGTGCTGTTGGATAAGTACATGCATACTGTTGTCTCTTTGCAATCGCCTCGGTTATCGATTGCTGGCAGAACAAGTGACGAGTAGGAGGAGGCGGAGCAATAGAAAAAGGGAAGGAAGGCCAGCTTCCGTCTGCTGAGGTTGAGAAGCCCTGACTGCTGGAGAAGGCGTGCGGGCTGCTGGGACATGCAGCGGTTGCTGGGTCAAGCTGTACCACTACGTTAGTGCCAAAGTTTTCCTAGGCCACTTTATGGTGACTCTGCATGTGTTGATGCAGGGCCGTGGTGTCAACATTAGCACCATAATGACGCTTCACCTTCTGCCCACATATCCTGCATACTGACATGCTAACATCCTCCAGCGACTTGATAAAAAATTCCCACACTTCCGAGTATGGCATTTTACCCCAACATTCCATGCTAACTGTCTACCACTGCCTTTATGAACCTGTAGACCGCTAGTTGTTTCCTTTCAGGTACACTCCTGAGTAGCAGACAGTCTACCCTGGGTGCTTTTGGCTCCAGATCTTCCACTGCTTCCACCCAGCTGGCTCATCGGCACACTGCCACCCTAATGTTGTCTCATGGGCCTGCTACCACCCTCACCACCTGATGATGATGATGACGACTCCTTTTTACCTGGCTCCCACGTACGGTCGGCTACATCATCATCCACTAATGTCTGTTCTTCACTTATGTCAACTTTACCAGTCTCATGGCCATGTCCCTGACCGCTCACAACATGTGCTTCCACCCGACTGTCATCATCGCTAGTTGCACGCCTAAGGGAGGATGCAGCAGACTTCTCCTCCAAGTCTGTGTTGGCTTGTAGCTGCTGACTGTCCTCACTAAGCTCACCCTTGCTGAAAAGCGGAGCAGAGCCAGCAGCATGCATTACTTCCCGAACAGAAGAAGCAGAAAAAGAAAGAGGCAGTTGCAGGACAGGTGAAGGCTTAGAGGTCGTTTCTGGGACATGCAACTAAGTGTGGTGTCAGAGGAACCCACTGATTCCGGGCTGTGTGTAGCTGTTGTCACCTGAGATAATGTTGAAGAGTGAGTAAACCATTCCAGTACAGCTGAATTGTTGGTCAAAATATGACCAAAAGACAACTGGCCTGTTCCTGCGGCTGCTGCTACCATCACCCCTTCTTCAGCTGCTGTTTGTGCTGGATACAACAACATTTTTGCCACCGCCCCCTAAACTTTTGAGGGCCCAGGCAAGTATCTGTTGGCCATAGTGTACAGTAACTGAATCAATAATGTAACAGATGAAGTATGAATGCCACAGCTGATAGATTAGAAACATGTGACTCTATATAGACTGGCTGTTTTGTTGAGACTAAGTCTCATGCACAGTAAGGCTATGTATAACTGAACAGATTGAGTATAAATGGCGCAGCAGATAAACAATATAAACGTCCTCATATATTACATCGCCTATCGACAATGAGTCTGATGCATAGTGCATCTATGTATAACTGAACAGATTAATTATTAATGGACCATCTGATGACCTAGGTACAAGCGCCTATATATTAGAGCGGCTGTTGATACTAAGTCTGATGCACATTCAGTCTATGTATGACAGAACAGATTAAGAATGAATGGCATAGCAATGGAACAAGATGCACAGGACGATTACACAGAGCCTATACTGTCCCTGCAATCTCCCTACACTGCTCCTGCACCTAGGTAAAACCTAGGTTGAGTGCAAGACGGGAGACTGCTTTCATATTCATGATATGCTGTTGATTTTTAACCCCTTAAGGACCCGCACCATATATGTATGGCGCTGGTGGACGTGACTAAAGGACCAGTGCCGTACATGTACAGCGGGCTGATCGGGTGGGTGCAGGTGCTGTGCCTTCTCAATCAGTGGCAGGGGTCTGGCAGTCACTGATAGCGGACCCCTGCTGTATGCGCCGGCACGTGCGGTATCCTGCTGAGTCCAGGGCGGCCATTGGGTCCCCGTGCTGCTGTGACGGAGACTGGATGGCAGGGAAGGTACCCCGATGCATTCCTTAGGCATCGTGGTTGCCTTCTGTGAGAGCCTGTGAGATCCAGCCCCCTGGATCTCACAGGCAGGAAGCTGTAAGTGTATTGCACTATGTAATACACTTATAGCCAATGCATTACAATACAGAAGTATTGTAATGCATTGTAAAGGGGATCAGACCCCAGAATTTGAAGCCCCAGAGTGGGACAGCAATATAAAGTAAAAAAAAGTAAAAAACAAACAAACTGTTTTCCATAATAAAATAATACAATAAAGTTTCAAGTTAAAAAAAAACACCCCTTTCCCAAAATAAAGCATATAAAATTGTAAATAAAATAGAAAATAAAATAGAAAAACAGACATGTTTGGTATTGCCGCATCCGTAACGACCAGCTCTATAAAAATGTCAGGTGACCTAACCCCTCAGGTGAACACTGTCAAAAATAAAAAATAAAAACTGTGCTAAAAAAAACTTTTTTTTTGTCACCTTACATCACTAAAAGTGCAACACCAAGCGATCAAAAAGGCTTATGCCCCCCAAAATTACCAATTTAACCATCACCTCATGCCCCCAAAAATGAGCCTCTACCTAAGACATTGCCCAAAAAATAAAAAAATCTATGGCTCTCAGACTATGGACACACTAAAATACTTTTGAGAGAGGCCTTTTGGATTTTCCTTTTAAATACAAGGATGCCAACGGGTCTTAATCAAAAGAAAGAATTGATGTATATTTACTAATAATAATATCTTAAAGGGACACTGACAGGCCTTCTGAGCATAGTTAGCTCTTTATATGCCCCCCTAGGTCTTATAATAAGTTCCCAATTCATATAAGTATTATCCCTGTGCGCATTATAAAACGTTAAAAATAATCTTTATAATCACCTCTCCTTTCTGCCCAAGGGGCGTTCTTTGCGGCGCATTTGTGCCCAGCCGCGTCCCAACTGCCGGATCCTTAGACACGCCCATCTCATTAGTATTCACTTTGCTGGGCGGTATTTCTCAGTCCCCGACATTCGGAGATCATGCGCATGCGCCCGGCACCCTCTCTCGCCGGGATCACATTGCGCCAAGTGAATACTAATGAGATGGGCGTGTCTAAGGATCCGGCAGTTGGGACGCGGCTGGGCACAAATGCGCCGCAAAGAACGCCCCTTGGGCAGAAAGGAGAGGTGATTATAAAGATTATTTTTAACGTTTTATAATGCGCACAGGAATAATACTTATATGAATTGGGAACTTATTATAAGACCTAGGGGGGCATATAAAGAGCTAACTATGCTCAGAAGGCCTGTCAGTGTCCCTTTAAACCTGAAGTTAGTATTTAACCTTCTAGTTGCCACTGGATGATAAATGCTATATCATATTATATGTCTATCTATTATGGTTTATTCACAAGCAAATCCCAACCTGTTCTTTCATATTATAACAACTAGGAGATTGCGGCCATGCATAATCCATCTTTCCACCCATTTCGCATGTAGAGTTCTCTACAGGTTATATGTACGTATATTTTACTTGTTATTGATATTTTGTATATGCCTTATTCACATGATGCGTCTCCTCACACCTTGCGCTTGTACTTACTATCTTGATATGCAAAGGCCTTCAGCCATGATGACATGCATAGTCCACTCGCAGGGTAGTGTGGACAACATCGTGTGGGGCTATTTTAAACTAATATGTTCACTGAGAATGATACTCCAGGTGTAAGTCTTTGGGTCGATTAAGCTATGACATCATGTTACCACCACCCACTAATTGGGGGAGGGTACACTGGTCTTTACATTTTCTAAACCCTCAGACCACATTGTTACGACTAAGGAGAAGGTCTCCGAAACGCGTAAACAACTGCTTGTTTGTGATACTGTCCACATATGCTGTGATTTAATAAAGAGGAAGATTTTATGGGAAGAAAATACAGTGCTGGAATCGTCTTTTTCCCTTTACTTAGTCTACACATCCAGGAACTTGCTGGTTTGACTCCGGGCACATGGGATACTACATGCCGAATTGGTGAGCTGGACAATCGTTTCTTATATGGAGACACTAAAACATGATTTTTTTTTGGTTTAAAAAATGCTGTTTGTAACGGACCGTTTCAGCAGACAAGGGGTTAAAATCCATTCAGGCGATATGCCCCTTTTCTGAGAGACAGGCCCAGCTACTGCAGAACACCAATGTCCCGAACTGGATACAAAATAGCACTCCAAACTGGAACCTCACGAATAGCTGCTAGCAGACGAACAGGGATCAGCTTACACTTCTGGCAATCGGTCTTCTAACAGCATACAGTGAATCCCCCCAATAACGAGACAAGGCTCCGTGTTGAGGGTCAAGCAGTGGTCTGACTGTACTTCACGTACAGCCTCTTTTATTCACAAACCACAAACATAGTACTGCCCATAGGGGTTTGAAATACAACCAATCAGTAATTTGCAACACATACGATGTAACTACAGCAACCAATCGTTCACACCCCCAGAGGACCAGAATGAAGACTGTGACATAGGACAAGATATGCAGCACTGTAGGATACACAGAGACAATACATCCCCACAATGCATCATGGTTCCCTCCTCTCTGTCCCGGAGACAACCGAGGCGTAATCCAATTATCTCTCAAGACAAAGAGAAGTCACCAATACACATGCGCAGACAACAGGACAGACATCACCCTTTAAACACACAATGGGACAATGGCACAATAGAAATACACCCAGCATTTCCTCCCAAGCTGACAAGTTACACTTATTATAAATTGTTACAACTTTGTGAGTTTACATTGGCCATACATATAACTTACATCAATTTAAACAGTATAACTTTGGGAAAAACCTATCCAAAATTCACTTGAATAGGTTCAGGGGTTTAAAAGTTAGTATATGGCCCATAATCCAGGGGCAAGAGGCCAGCAGCCAGTCCTCTCCAAAACCCAGTGGCGAGGTTGGTTTTGCCACACTGTTATTGTGTAAAACTTAAATAAATAAAAAAAAAGTATACATATTAGGTATTTCCGCATCTGTTAGAACCTGCTGTATAAAAATATCACATGACCTAACCCCTCAGATGAACACCGTAAAAAATAAAAAAATAAAAAGTGTGTAAAAAAAGCCATTTTTTGTCACCTTACATCACAAAAAGTGTAATACCAACCAATCAAAAAGTCATATACACCCTAAAATAGTACCAATCAAAAAAATCATCTCATACTGAAAAAATTTAGCCCCTACATAAGACATAAAAAACTAAGGCTTTCAGAATATCATTTTTTTCGAAGATGCTTTATTATGTAAAACTGAAGCAAACAACCCAAAAAAGTCATATTTGGAATTGTCGCGTCCATAACAACCTGCTGTATAAAAATACCACATGACCTAACCTGTCAGATGAACATTGTAAATAAAAAATAAAAACAATGCCAAAACAGCTATTTTTTGTTGCCTTGCCTCACAAAAAGTGTAATATAGAGCAACCTAAAATCATATGTACCCTAAAATAGTGCCAACAAAACTGCCACCTTATCCTGTAGTTTCCAAAATGGGGTCATTTTTGTAGTTTCTACTCTAGGGGTGCATCAGGGGGTCTTCAAATGTGACATGGCAACTTTAAATTATCCCAGTGAAATCTGCCTTGAAAAAAACATCTGGTGTTCCTTTCCTTCTGCGCCCTGCTGTGTGCCCATACAGCAGTTTACAATCATAAATGGGGTGTTTCTGTAAACTACAGAATCTGTGTAATTAATAATGAGGTTTTTTTTGCTGTTAACCCTTGCTTTATTCCTGGAGAAAATGGATTACAATAGAAAATCTGCCAAAAAAGTGAAATTCTGAAATTTCATCTACATTTGCCTTTAATTCTTGTGGAACACCTAAATGGTTACCAAAGTTTGTAAAATCAGTTTTAAATACCTTGAGGGGTGTATTTTCGAAAATGGGGTCACTTTGAAAACTACAGAATCAGGGCAATAAATATAGAGTTTTGTTTGGCTGTTAACCCTTCCTTTGTTACTGGAAAAATGGAAAATCTGGCAAGAAAGTGAAATTCTGAAATTTTCATCTACTTTTTCCTTTAATTCTTGTGGAATACCTAATGTCCCTTTCACACGGGCGAGTTTTCCGCGCGGGTGCAATGCGTGACGTGAACGCATTGCACCCGCACTGAATCTTGACCCATTCATTTCAATGGGGCTGTGTACATGAGCGATCTTTTTCACGCATCACTTGTGCGTTGCGTGAAAATCGCAGCATGTTCTATATTCTGCGTTTTTAACGCAACGCAGGCCCCATAGAAGTGAATGGGGCTGTGTGAAAATCGCATTGCATCTGCAAGCAAGTACGGATGCAATGCGATTTTTAGGAATGGTTGCTAAGGAGATTATGTTAATAGGGATGAGCCCTGGGACCCCATTAAAGTCTATTTACTTTATTATCTTCCATTATAACATGAAGATAGAATCTTCATTCAGCAGAACCTGCGCTGACGTCACCGCACTCACCACGTGGTGAGCGCAATGACGTCAGCACAGGTCCTTTTGCAGGTCCTGCAAGAAGAAGAAAGAAGACGATAACGGCTGCGCGATCAAGTGGATGAGGTGAGTAATTTTTTTATTATTTTTTAACCCTCAATAGACAATTTATTTAGCATTCTGTATTAAAGAATTCTATTATTTTCCATTATAACCATTTAATAATGGAAAATAATAAAATCTACAGAACACCGAACCCAAACCCGAACTTCAGTGAAGAAGTCCGGGTTCAGGTCTGGGTACTAATATTCAGTTCTTTATCACGCGTGTGCAAAACGCATTAAAACGCTTTGCACTCGCGTTGAAAAAACTGAACAACGCAATCGCAGACAAATTGCGTGCAAACTCGCGCGGGTTTCCCTGAACCAGCCTTCAATGCATCCAGACTGAATCCGGTTCGTTCGTCTGCAAGGGGCCTAAAGGGTTAACTAAGTTTGTAAAATCAGTTTTGAATACCTTGAGGGGTATAGTTTCTAAAATGGAGCCATTTATGGGATGTTTCTATTATTCATGCCTCACTGTAACGCACCTAGTTGATCAGTTAGGATCTCAACTGCGGAAGCAATGGACATCCACTATTATCCCACCGCCCTTGTTTTTGGCTGTGGGATTCGCGGTTACTCAGTATGTACCCCAGGCGTCTCTCTCAGTCTTGGGCGGAGAGTTTGGGGTAACAAAATCATTTACCGCTATCCATCTAATTAGTTACTGCTGGAAAGGAAGGTCCCCCAGTATTACAGGAGTCACAAGTTAGTATAAGCTTGTGCACAGTTCAGAGTTAGTATATAGTATGCCCTCAGTTTAGTATATAGTATGCCATAGGTTCAGGGTTAGTATATAGCATGTCCTCAGTTTAGTATGTAGTATGCAGTAGGTTCAGAGTTAGTATAGCATGTCCTCAGTTTTAGTATATAATATGCAGTAGGTTCAGAGTGAGTATAGCATGTCCTCAGTTTAGTATATAATATGCAGCAGGTTCAGAGTTAGTATAGCATGTCCTCAGTTTAGTATATAATATGCAGCAGGTTCAGAGTTAGTATAGCATGTCCTCAGTTTAGTATATAATATGCAGCAGGTTCAGAGTTAGTATAGCATGTCCTCAGTTTAGTATATAATATGCAGCAGGTTCAGAGTTAGTATAGCATGTCCTCAGTTTAGAGTTGGTTTGGGAATATCGCCTCACACCAGCAGGAACCACCCCACTCTGAGTTCCAGGACCTTAATCAGAGCAGGTAACAGGCATATACTTGCGGTTAGTTGGTCCTGGCTAGGAAGCCAGCAGTGGGGAAGCCAGTGGCAAGAAGGTAGGCAGTCCTTCACAATGTTGTTAGGGATCCAGGTCTGGATATGTGGACAGAGTCCTCAGATGCAATGGAGCTAGCATGGTGCGCACTCCATTAGTGGAACACCCTGCTTAGCACCTGTCTTCTATTTAAGGCCCGGAGGTAAGTGGGCGGAGTCACAGGGAGCCGCTGCAATCCAGGCTGTACTGTTACACTCACAAAGTGACTTCAGACCTGAACTGTTCCTTAAAAAGTTGGTTTTGTAATTTTTCTGAAAGATTTCAAGATTTGCTTCTAAACTTCTAAGCCTTCTAACGTCCCCAAAAAATTTACTACTGTCATGAAGTAAAATATGTGACGAGAAAACAATCTCAGAATGGCTTAGATAAGTAAAAGCGTTTCAAAGTTATCACCACATAAAGTGACAGCTGGTCCTTAACCACCTCCTCTCCGCCCATAGACTAACAACGTCTGGGAGGTGGTTCTCTATCTCTGGATGGACGTTCCTGAACATCCATTCAGAGACTGCAGCTGCACGCTAATCGTGCAGCTGCAGATCGGGTTGCCCGCTGTCAGTGACAGCAGGGAAACCCTTAGAGAAGGCAGGGACAGTGCCCAGGTGTCCCTGCCTTCTAGATCGCTGTATACACAGCGCTCACCGAGCGCTGTGTATACAGTGCAGGAAGCGTTATGCGCTTCCTGTTATGGCCCGGCGGTCAGTTGAGTGCAGGAGCTGTGAGGTCTTCTACAGTAAAGTGCTGTACAGCCTCTCTGTGGGGTGTATTTCTCCTGTAACTGGGGCTAATATGTCAGCCCCATTTACTGGAGAAATCAACAGTGAAAAAAAAAAAAGTGAAGTTAAATATCCCTCAGAGGTCTTGTATGACCTTATGGGGGATGAAAAGTGTAAAATGAAAAATAAATAAATAAAGTGTTAAAAAAATAAAATAAAATAAAAAGTTTCACATGTAAAAAAAAAATTCCCCAAGAAAGGAATTAAAAAAAAATGTTAAAAATAGAAAAAAAATAAAAAAATAGACATATTGCCGCGTCCATGACAGTCAGCTCTATAAATATATCTCATGATCGACCCAGTCTGATAAACACCATTAAAAAATTTAAAATAAAAACTGTGTCAAAAAAAGCCATTTTTGGCACCTTACATCACAAAAAGTGCAACACCAATTGATCAAAAAGGTGTATGTCCCACAAAATGGTACCAATAAAACCGTCACCTCATTCTGCAAAAAATTAGCCCCTACATAAGAAAATCGCTAAAAAAAAAAAAAAAAAAAAAAAAAAAAATTGCTCTCAGAACATGGAAACACTAAAACATTATTTTTTTGGTTTACAAAATGCTATTATTGTGTCAAAGTGAAATAAAAAAAAAAAAATTATACATATTAGGTATCGCCGCATCCGTAACAATCATCTCTATAAAAATATCACATGACCTAACCCCTTTGGTGAACACCCAAGTCAATGGGGACGGATCCGTTTGAAGATGACACCATATGGCTCAATCTTCAAACGGATCCGTCCCCCATTGACTTTCAATGTAAAGTCTGGACGGATCCGTTCAGGCTACTTTCACACTTAGAAATTTTTTTCAACTATAATGAAGACGGATCCGTTCTGAATGGATCCAAACTTCTGCATTATAGGAGCGGATCCGTCTGAGCAGACATCAGACGGACCCGCTCTGAACGGTAGTGTGAAAGTAGCCTAAAACATTTTTTTTTTGTTTAAAAAATGCTATTATTGTGTTAAAGTGAAATAAAAAAAAAAGTATGCATTTCAGGTATCGCCGTGTCCGCAACAACCAGCTCTATAAAAATATCACATGACCTAATCCCTGGGGTGAACACCGTAAAAAAATAAAATTAAAAACTGTGTCAAAAAAATCAATTTTTGTTACCTTACATCACAAAAAGTGCAACACCAACTGATCAAAAAGGCATATGTCCCACAAAAGGATACCAATAAAACTGTAACCTCATCCCGCAAAAAATGAGCCCCTACATAAGAAAATCGCTAAAAAAATAAATAAATATGGACACATTAAAGCATAATTTTTTGGTTTCAAAAATGCTATTATTGTGTAAAACTTAAATAAATAATAAAAAGTATACCTATTAGGTATCGCCACGTTCATAACGATCTGCTCTACAAAAATGTTACTTGACCGAACCCCTCAGGTGAACGCTGTAAAAATAAATAAATAAAAACTGTGCTAAAACAACCAATTTTTGGTTCACCTTGCCCCATAAAGTGTTATAATGAACATACCCAAAAATAGTACCTATAAAACTGGAACCTTATCCCCTAGTTTCCAAAATGGGGTCACTTCTTGGGAGTTTCTACTGTAAGGGTGCATCAGGGGGGCTTAAAATGGGACATGGCATCTAAAAACCATCTGGCGCTCCTTTTCTTCTGCACCCCGCCGTGTGCCCATACAGGAGTTTATGACCTCATGTGGGGTGTTTCTGTAAACCGCAGAATCTGTGTAATAAATATTGAGTTTTGTTTGGCTGCTAACCCTCGATGTGTTAAAAAAAAATTGGATCAAAATGAAAAATCTGCCAAAAAAGTGACATTTAAAAATTTGATCTCCATTTTCCTTTAATTCTTGTGGAACGCCTAAAGGGTTAACAAAGTTTGTAAAATCAGTTTTAAGTAACTTGAGGGGTGTAGTTTCTATAATGGGGTCATTTATGGGGTTATCCGCTATGTAAGCCCCACAAAGTGACTTCAGACCTGAACTGGTCCTTATAAAGTGGGTTTTGGCAATTTTCTTAAAAATTTAAAGAATTGCTTCTAAACTTCTAAGCCTTCTAACGTCCTAAAAAAAAAAAGACATTTCCAAAATAATGCCAACATAAAGTAGACATATGGGGAATGTTAAGTAATAAATATTTTATGAAGTATCACTTTCTGTTTTAAAAACAGAGAAATTCTAATTTTTGGAAAATTTGGGATTTTTTCATAAATAAAGGTGAAATATATTGACTCAAACTTATGACTAGCATGAAGTACAATGTGTCACGAGAAAACAATCTCTGAATGGCTTGGATAAGTAAAAGCGTTCCAAAGTTATTACCACATAAAGTGAGATATGTCAGATTTGCAAAATTAGGCCTAGTCAGGAAGGGGGCAAATGGCCCGGATGTGAAGTGGTTAAGGTGAAAAATGGCAGGGTCCGGAAGGGGTTAAGGATCGTGTAAGTACAATAAATGCTGGAGGATTTTTATCTGCAGTGATTCACTATTTGCGCTCCATCTTTCCAGTTATTTATAGGACATGAACACAGAGAGGAGGGTGAAATCTGCCTATTGCATCAGTGATTGATTACATCTGATTATTGCTTTTGGCCCAACTGTGACCAAGATTCTTCCTGGAGTTGAAGAGAGTGCGGCTTCACATTGCGTTTTTGGCAAATATCTTCATAGTTTGGCATCAGAGATAAATGCTATGTTTTTTTTCTGTCATATATATATACAGTAATAGTAAATTCTGTATACCTCAAGAAGTCTATAGGTGCTGTATTGTGACTCCATTTGGCCATGTTCATGAGTCTCTACTGTGCTTAAGGAGGGTAATGGTATGGGCACTTCTTTTATTTTAATAAATAATGCAGTCAGTGATGAATCTAGTATTTCGTGAAAAGTTGCCAAAATATGCTTCAGTTTTGATTGTATGAGCACACGTGAAATCTAATAAACATATAAAATAGTATAGATAACCTCGTAGTTCAGAAATAACGAGAAGAATTTATTATTCCTTTCATGCCAGTGTTCTGGTGTAAAAAAATAGTAAACCTCGTTTTTGCAAAAATGTATTAGCCTCAGAACCCACAGCAGAAATTCAAGGATGACCCACAGATTCCACAGATGAGCCCCATTCAGTGGACACCTTTTAAAATTTTCGTTTTATGTAGCCATATGATGGCTTATTTTTTTGCGTGATAACTTGTATTTTTTAAGGGCATCATTTTATTTACCATGTCTGTTACTAGAAAATGGGAAAATTTTTTATTTGTGGTGTTCAATTAAAAAAACACAATTCCACCAAGGTATTTGGGGTTTGACCTTAGTGATGGACGAACATCTGCCTGGACGGTTCGCGAACGCGCGAACGAGATCAAATGTTCGTGAACCACAAGTTTGCGACGGGTCCCATTCATTTTAATGGCAGGCGAACCTGAAAAACCTTCAGCTCATATTTGCAGCCAAGAAATAATTACTAGAAGTGCACAAATAGTCCCACAACATGGACAGTGACATACCAGATGTATTATTCGAATTTGCGATCTCCATCTCCAAGGCCTCTTGCACACGAACATTGTGCATCCGTTCCATCTATTGGGGACCACCTTGCCGTCCCCAATGCACGGGCAACGTCCGTGCGGCGGCCGGGACGGATCGAGACCCATTCAACTTGAATGGGTCCGTGATCCGTCTGCACCGCAAAAAAAATAGAACAAGTTCTATTTTTTGTGGTGCAGAGGCACGGACAGAAACACCTCTGGAGCACTCCGTAGTGATGTGGAGTGCACACAGGTTGATGCCCGTGTATGAGGGCCTCAATATGGCCACAGGCACACATCATTTGTGTGCAAGAGCCCTAAATAGGATTTTGACTTGCTTCCTGCTGAGCTGTGCTTCATGCACCGCTTAGCAGGGACCTTACCAAGTCAGGCCTGGGAAGCTTCAGAAGTGTCCATGCTGCCATAGTAACCAATCGGAGCCCCCCTTATTTCCCTGTGGTAACTTGTCACTGCTTGTTAATGTCGGCACCTTTTTTTGGCAAAATGTACACCCATTAACACACATCCTGGATGCACCATTGCCAATTTGTGCCCAGGATGCAGTTGAAAACTAGGCCGACATGGAGACTGGCATAGTTTTTTAATGATTTCAGCTAAAAGCATGTCCATTTTAATGGCCATGTCGCTATCCAAACAAATGGCAGTTCATGGCCAGAAAAATGAATGTGCTTTTAGCTACAATCATTTCATTACCATGTTGCCAAGTGGGTGTAGTTGTTGCCCTGCATCTCATGCAACACCTTGTCTGCACCTGAGCCGCATTGCAGCCAGAAATATATGATCTCTCAGTCTCAGTTTCTCATTGACATACTTTGTGTCCTCGTCTATAATGCTCTAAGAGCAGATTTATGTGTCCCCATATTTAGAATAATAGACTCTTCTAGATAGTATATATAATGTATACTGTGAATATGATACATCCACGTATATGCCTTTCTATGCCTTATCTGCCATTATCTGGTACAGTTTGTGAAATATACCTATATATATACCTTATAACCCACACACAATGTATCTTATTCAGACATGTCACTGATGCTTTTGCAAATTTTACAAGCTTTTTGAGCTCAATTTTGAGTTGAACTGAGTTCTCGTTTCGCTCTTGGTAAGGCTGGAGACAGGGCAGGACAAAAAGATTGTATAGTTAAGATGCCCATTGAAATTGATGGGAAGATTTCTATTTATTAGGACTTAAAATTACTTCAGTGAGATTTTCCCTTCAAGCACAGTGTTTTCTTCCTTTGGGCACTCCAGGAGTTTTATTTGAAGGTGAAATGAGGTGATGAACAATTTTCACACCCTGGTTGCTGAAAGGAGTTCAAATGACCGCCGGTGCCGTTTTAACTTGTCAGATTGACCAGCTTTTTCTATCACTTGAACATTATAATGAGTGATTTTAGACACTAAAATTGATTCAATTACATTGCATTAGGCATCTGTAGGCTCAAGTTAAGATATATGATGGAGAGGCAGACAGTTTCCCAATAGTTTTGAATGATGGGACTATGGATCTCGGATCCACTTCCTTTCTTTCCCTCTTATGTCATTCAAGACAAGAATTGCATTAACGCATTTGTTGCCATTGCTTATGTACATTTTATAACTAATATGGTTAATTGAAATTTAACCAATGCATTTTGACTTGTTAAAATGTAATTTAAATTAAATTCTACAGTATGCTAATATTATGGATACCATTAATCATATATTGAACAGTAGGGGGGGGGGAGAAACTTATGTCAAATTTGAGTTTTCATAAATTCTTTTGACTTTAGATATACATACAAAAAATAAAGACTTTCACATGTCATTGCTAAGAGGGGTTGTCACATCAAGACAACCCTTGTTCATAGACATTATTAGGGCATACGGGCATCAAAGATAGGGTTTCTCCACTTGGAACCTCTTCTATGAGCCAAAGCAGCAGTTCATTTCAGTAGCCTGTGATATTCCATTTTTCCGGAAGAGAACAGAGAGTTCCAGGAGACAGAGCAATAAACTGATTTTCATGGCGGCTTTTTAAAGAAGTTTTTAAGCATCATCTTGTTGAGACAACCACTTTAATATCTTGTTCATGTCTGTATTGTATTTGAAACACTGGAATTGTGACTGTTGCATTATGCTTTTCTGCTGAGACAATGTATCTATGCTAACAATGTATCTAAGCTGTTAATTGTGTGTCGTCATGTAGGCAGCAGTGGTGCACTAGTTAGTATTGCCTCCTTGCAGCCTTGAAGCCATAGATCAAATCTGCCTTCCTCCACTAAGTTTTTGCGTGCTCCCAGGATTACCTCTGGCACTCCATATATATATACTTAGGTTAACTGGCTTCCAAATAATAATGGGCCCTAGATGATGTGTACATATGTGCGAAGGAAGATATTATGTGTCCTGTAGTGTCAAAAATTGACATGAACACATCCGCTCTCTGCAGCAGTGCTGCTATATTTTCTCATAAGGAACTTTTCTATGATTTTTGTCCTATATAACACAAACTTGGCAAGCAGAAAGTCTACTTTTGATCATAAAAACTGAATCTACATCAAAACTCAGAAATTCAACTTTTTATTGTTTCTTTCCAGACTATTGGCTGTTCTATTTCAATGAAAGGTGATATTTAATAATCAACTTTTTGCTTACACAGGGCAACCTGAATCTACATAAATACTTTTCAGCTGTGCATCAATGATGACCTGACACAAAAAAGAAACTTTCCACTCTCTAGGACATTATCCCAGCAGTCTCATTTTGTAATAATCTGATTACCTTTTTTTCATGTCCTGCTTAGTTCCCAATTATGGAAATGAGTTTGACTCTATGTGCTATATTTATGATGTCTGTCATAAGCAATGAAATGGTTTCTTTTTATAAAACTTTGCATAAATCAACAGTAAATGTGAATATAAGAAATGTAATGTATCTTATTTGAGAAAATACCTCTTTTTTCACTTATCAGCTGTTTCCCTCCTCCCCCCATAACTAACAATTCCTCTGGATCAACTTTGAAGGATAATTGGCTGAACTGGATGGACACGTCTTTTTTCAGCCTTATAAACTATGTTGTATGGTTTTGTTTGGATTTGGATCAGCAAAATCAATAGTAGCATGTTTGAGAACCATACTGCTATAATATACCAGAGCCTGTGCATGTTAATGGGCAGAATTTTCCGCAAATTAGGGAAGAGATTGTGAGCAGATGCTATGGAAAACATGAATATATAGTCCACCAGGTCTAAACTTCCAATGCAAATTTAAAAAGTGATTTTTTTTTTGTTAAAATGTGTTTTTTATGTGCCCAGAGTACCCAAAACAGTGAATATTTTTGCTCTATATACCTGTCCTTCTTTAAAAAAAAAAAAAAATTAATTAAATTTTAAAAACATCTTCCAAAAACATGTACTGTATGAGGTATGTCTATAAATACAGGTGAAAACACAGCCTGAAATATACAAGATCCATATATAAAACATGTTCTTTTCTTAGATGGAGTACAGTGAATACAGTGACAGAAGGAACCAAATACGGAGACAGAAAATTAGTTTATTTATTAGTTTAAAATTAGTTTATGTTTAATTTATATCTTCCATTCAGACTTTAATTAATGGCTATATATATCATGATGGCCACGTGGGGAAAGGTCTGTAAAAAATAGGCGCATGAATGAAATATGCACCTATTATATTTACTGTACCTTTTGTATATAAGTTACACTTATGAATGTTTTTTTTACTGCATTCTCCAGTGGTATTTGCCCTTATGTAAATATGAAGTTATTATATACATTTTCTACACTAGATTATTGATGTATAACAACCCTTTATATAGTCTTTTATGATACAGGCAAGGCTGGGAGAATGAAAAATAAAATACAGATTTCAAGTCAGGTGTGGAATGGATTAGGGTGCCTGCCCCAGCCTTTATTAAGAGATTTGGTGTTTCAATTAAAATTCAGAATTCCTATGGAAAAGAATAAAACCCCCTCTGCTACGGAGTCTTCTTTGAGAGGGCACCCAAGCTGACCCATTACAATGAAAAGACTCAATGCTTGATTGGCAGGTCCCTGCACAAACATGAGTGACAGCTTCATTTCAGTAGCACATGGAGCTGAGAATGTGATTGTGAATTGGCAAAGGAAAGAAATGATAGAGGTTACTTTAGTTCTGGCTAAAAGAGTGTCACTGACACACTCAGCGGCTAAGGCTCCGGTCTTTAACCCCTGCAGCTCACTTGGGACTTTGACATGATGCATGACAGATTTCAAACCCTTAGACACAGATGGAGCTTTATACACAAGAAAAAACCAATCAAATTGTATTAGCAGGTTTCATTTTTACTGACACTCATCTGTCACACATATCCATAACTGTAAGCATAGATAATATAGCATCTAGAAATGACTACCCATGGGGTAAAGTACAATCTCCATATGGACATTGCTGTATGTTATAGAAACAAGGCATTATGGAGAGTGAAAAAAATATAATTTTCTTTTTTCATTCAGACAAATGATCACAGATGATTGTATTGTGATATTGTGGACCTCCTGAACTACTGTAGTAAGCAATTCAGGTCCAGATCTTTTTAGATTTTTTAATAGAATAAATAGATCTGTGTTTAGCTTTTTTGAGTAGTTAATTTATAATATTTTTTTTTTTTATTGAATCACCTCTAGACCAAGCCATCAGCTAAGGATAGACTTTGGCTGCTGCTAATCATTTCATATCTTCTTTTGTTTGAATATGTATGCAGAACCTATGCATTGATTGTAAATTGGTAAATGCACATCTGTTAGGCCAAAGTTGGGCGACAGCATTCACCCCCCAACCTATTCAAAAATTAAATGGCCATATTGCTTGATTAAGGGAGTGGCCTGGGCAACCAGGTGCTATAAATTGAACCACTGTAACTCTCCTGAGCTGGCTCTTCCTGAGCTGGCTCTACTAAGTGGGCTTCTTATTAAGTGGAGTTAAAGAAAGGGAGTTTAAGACAAGGAGTTGGAAACTAAGGTTGGATATAATTTCCTTGTGTGTTGTTGGCTTAATTCTAGGTAGTCCTTCAACTACAGCAGACAGGGTCTAATTCTAAATCATATTTACTGTTTTACTTTTTTACTGATGTAATCCCCATTTAGTATGTGTTGCACAATTGAGAACGCAGTCCAGTGCACATCTTGTATGATGTATGCAGTCCTGGAAAAGCCGTTCAAGGGTGTATATCTTTGTTCAAGATGTGAGCAAATTACCCGTTTGGAATCGCAAATCGAGTCTCTAAACGGGCAAGTTTCAACACTGAGAGGCATTGACAATTTGCAAAAGAGTTTGCTTCTCACCGAGCAAGCACTCTTTGGGGTAGATGAGGGGAGGGTGACAGAGAGGAGATGAGGAAAGTGAGGTAGCTAGCTGGGGTAACAGTTAGAAAGCAGGGTAGAGGGAAGAGTGCCAGGGAGGCTTGCCTCTGATCTGACACACCCCAACAAGTTTGCTCGTTTGGCAGATGAGGGGGATGTCAGTCGGGGACGGCACTGCTGCAGCCAGACACTTCCTCTGCCAGTCAGGGGAATGTCAGCTCCAGTAAGCAGGAACCAGGAGAGCAGGGCAGGCCAGACAGGTGCTGGTAGTGGGAGACTCCATTATTAGGGGAACAGATAGGAAAATCTGTCACAAAGACCGTGATCGCAGAACAGTGTGCTGTCTTCTGGGCCTAGAGTTCGACACATCGCGGATTCGGTGACAGATTACTGGGAGGGGCTGGAGAAGATCCAGCGGTCATGGTCCATATCGGAACCAATGACAAAGTTAGAGGTAGCTGGAGAGTCCTTAAAAATTATTTCAGGGATTTAGGTCAAAAGTTTAGGGCAAGGACCTCAAAGGTAGTATTTTCCGAAATACTGCCTGTACCACGAGCCACACAAGAAAGGCAGTGGGAGATTAGGGAGATTAACAAGTGGCTCAAGAACTGGTGTAGGAAGGAGGGGTTTGGGTTCCTGGAGAACTGGGCTGACTTCTCTATCGGCTACAGGCTCTATCGTAGGGACGGGGTGCACCTCAATGGGGAAGGGGCAGCTGTGCTGGGGAGAAAGATGGCTAGAAGGTTGGAGGAGTGTTTAAACTAGGGACTGGGGGGGAGAGAAATTACATTATAGGAGGGGAAGATAGGGCAGATAGAGACCGGAAGCAAGGTAGTGGGACTGAGGGAGGAATGAAAGGAGGGACTAGAACAGTTCAGAAGGATAGGTGTAGGGTAAAAAATATACATAAACCTCTCAAATGTATGTATACTAATGCCAGAAGCCTGACTAATAAAACTGGGGAGCTGGAATTAGTGATGTGTGAGGAGAACTATGACATAGTGGGAATAACTGAGACATGGCTGAATGATAGCTATGACTGGGCAGTTAATGTACAAGGTTACAGTCTGTTTAGAAAGGATCATCAAAACCGGAGAGGGGGAAGGGTTTGCCTTTATGTAAAGTCTTGTCTAAAGCCCACACTCCGTGAAGATATAAGTGAGGGACATGAACATGTGGAGTCACTGTGGGTAGAGATACATGGAGCTAAAAACAACAATAAATTACTAATAGGAGTTTACTATAAACCACATAATATACCAGAGTCCACAGAAAATTTACTACTAAACGAGATAGACGAGGCGGCAAATCATAATGAGGTGGTTATTATGGGGGACTTCAACTACCCAGATATAGACTGGGAAACTGAAACTTGTATATCTCATAAAGGAAACAGGTTCTTGGCAATAACCAAAGACAATTACCTCTCCCAACTGGTTCAGGACCCGACTAGAGGGATGGCCATACTGGACTTAGTATTAACCAATAGGCCTGACAGAACAACAGACGTGCAGGTTGTGGGACACCTGGGAAATAGTGACAATAAAGTAAAAACCTTCCAATTATAATTCAAAAGAGCCTTTATACAGGGAGGAACAAAAATACCAGACTTCAAAAAAGCTAAATTTAGCCAACTAAGAGAGGCCATAGGCCTAACTAATGGGACAAAGTCCTCAAAAAAAAAAATACAGCCACACAATGGGATATCTTTAAAAGCATCCTAAGATCTCATTGTGAGAGGTACATACCGTACGGGAATAAAAGGTTAAGGAACAAAAATAAACCAATGTGGATAAATAGAACAGTAAAGAAAGCAATAAATGACAAAAAGAAAGCATATAAATCACTAAAACAGGAGGGAGGCACGGAAGCACTGAAAAAAATAGAACATGTAAAAAACAAATAAAAGCGGCCAAACTAGAGACCGAGAGAGTAAAACTAACCCTAACATGTTCTTCAATTATATAAATGTTAAAAAGTATAAATCTGAAGGTGTCAGCCCTTTAAAGAGTAATGAGGGGGGAGTCACAGAGAGCGACGAGGAGAAAGCAAAGCTGTTAAATATTTTTTCTCCAATGTATTCACTGAGAAATATAAACTGTCAGATGACATGCAGAATGTAAAAATAAATTCCCTATTAAAAGTGTCCTGTCTGACCCAGGAAGAAGTACATCAGCGACTTAAATCAGCGACTTAAAAAGATTAAAATAGACAAATCGCCAGGACCGGATGGCATACACCCCTGTATCCTTAGGGAATTAAGTTATGTCATAGCCAGACCCTTATTTCTGATATTTGCAGACATTATACTGACAGGGAATGTCCCACAGGATTGGCGCATGGAAAATGTGATGCCATATTCAAAAGGGTCCAAAAACAGAGTCTGGAAACTAATAGGCCGGTAAGTTTAACATCTGTTGTGGGTAAACTGTTTGAAGGTTTTCTGAGAGATGCTATCTTAGAGCATCTCAACGGAAATAAGCAAATAACGCCATATCAGCATAGCTTCGTGAGGGATCGGTCATGCCAAACTAATTTAATCAGTTTCTATGGGAGGTAAGTTCTAGACTTGACAGCGGCGAATCAATGGATGTCGTATATCTGGACTTCTCCAAAGCATTTGACACTGTACCACATAAAAGGTTAGTATATAAAATGAGAATGCTTGGACTGGGAGAAAATGTCTGTATGTGGGTAAGTAACTGGCTCAATGATAGAAAACAGAGGGTGGTTATTAACGGTACACACTCAGATTGGGTCACTGTCACTAGTGGGGCACCTCAGGGGGTCAGTATTGGGCCTTATTCTCTTCAATATATTTATTAATGATCTTGTAGAAGGCTTGCATAGTAAAGTATCAATTTTCGCAGATGACACTAAACTGTGTAAAATAAATAACACTGAAGAGGACAGTATACTACTACAGAGGGATCTGGATAGATTGGAGGCTTGGGCAGATAAGTGGCAGATGAGGTTTAACACTGACAAATGTAAAGTTATGCACATGCGGAGGAAAAATGCAAGTTACCCGTACATACTAAATGGTAAAACACTCGGTAACACTGACATAGAAAAAGATCTAGGAATTTTAATAAACAGCAAACTAAGCTGCAAAAACCAGTGTCAGGCAGCTGCTGCCAAGGCCAATAAGATAATGGGTTGCATCAAAAGGGGCATAGATGCCCGTGATAAGAACATAGTCCACTTTACAAATCGCTAGTCAGACCACACATGGAGTACTGTGTACAGTTCTGGGCTCCTGTGAACAAGGCAGACATAGCAGAGCTGGAGAGAGTCCAGAGGAGGGCAACTAAAGTAATAACTGGAATGGGGCAACTACAGTACTCTGAAAGATTATCAAAATTAGGGTTATTCACTTTAGAAAAAAGACAACTGAGGGGAGATCTAATTACTATGTAAAAATATATCAGGGGTCAGTACAGAGATCTTTCCCGTCATCTATTTATCCCCAGGACTGTGACTGTGATGAGGGGACATCCGTTGCGTCTGGAGGAAAGAAGGTTTGTGCAGAGCTGGAGAGAGTCCAGAGGAGGGCAACTAAAGTAATAACTGGAATGGGGCAACTACAGTACCCTGAAAGATTATCAAAATTAGGGTTATTCACTTTAGAAAAAAGACAACTGAGGGGAGATCTAATTACTATGTATAAATATATCAGGGGTCAGTACAGAGATCTTTCCCGTCATCTATTTATCCCCAGGACTGTGACTGTGATGAGGGGACATCCGTTGCGTCTGGAGGAAAGAAGGTTTGTACGCAAACATAGAAGAGGATTCTTTATGGTAAGAACAGTGAGACTATGGAACTCTCTGCCTGAGGAGGAGGTGGTGATGGTGAGTACAATAAAGGAATTCAAGAGGGGCCTGGATGTATTTCTGGAGCGTAATAATATTACAGGCTATAGCTACTAGAGAGGGGTCGTTGATCCAGGGAGTTATTCCTGGATCCCCTAAAGTGGGGAAAATTGGCTTCTACCTCACAGGGTTGTTTTTTTTGCCTTCCTCTAGATCAACTTGCAGGATAACAGGCCGAACTGGATGGACAAATGTCTTTTATCGGCCTTATGTACTATGTACTATGTTACTATGCTCTCAGTTGAGCATGCATGTTTTTATTCAGTAGGGAAAAGAGGATAAACTTCCACAAGGCAAAGGAATTCCAACATGTCTGACCCAAACCTCTCTTGCTTGAGTGAAATTGAGTTTTCACCACAGATATTGAATGTGCATTTGAACAGGGGTTGTCTTTTGCCTTGAAGGTGAAATACAATTCTTTTGTAAGAAGACTTGTTGTTGCTTCCTTACAACATTGTCTGACACATATGTCAATGTAGCCCTCTCATTTTTTTCTTCTCTTCCCCCGTAAACTGCCATGTTCCAAGACATTTTGGGGAATTTATCACACAATGGGCTCCAGAATTCTGGCCTCAAAAAGTTGCAAAATAGAGTTTTGCAACTATTTTGGCTTATTGGTACACAAAATGACACAATTTTCCATTTTTTGGATGGAATAGTGGGTGTCGTAAGGGTACTTTCACACAAGCGTTTTTCTATTCCGGCATAGAGTTCCGTCAAAAGGGCTCAATGCCGGAAAAGAACTGATCAGTTATATCCCCATGCATTCTGAATGGAGAGCATTCCGTTCAGGATGCATCAGGATGTCTTCAGTTCAGTCTTTTTGACTGATCAGGCAAAAGATAAAACCACAGCATGCTACTGTTTTATCTCCGGCCAAAAAAACTGAAGACTTGCCTTGACTTGCATTCAAAATACCGGAATGCCGCACCCATCCTTCCGGACCGAAAAAAAGGTGAACAAAAATAAATGCCAGATCCGTTTTTCCGTATGACACCGGAAAGACGGATACGGCATTTCAATGCATTTTTCTGACTGATCAGGCAAGATCAGTCTTACAAATGCCATCAGTTGGCATACGGAACTGCTTGCCGGATCACTCTGCCGCAAGTGTGAAAGTAGCCAATTAAACCTTTTGCCGACCTTCGCAGTACATGTAAATTCAATGGCCAATTTTTTATTTATTTTTTTGGGTCACTTCACCTCCCCTAAAAAAATTCAATAAAAAGTGATAAACAAGTCATAGACACTCCAAAAAGTACAGATTGCACACAGCTCCATAGATCTAAATATAAATAAGTTATAGGGGTTAGAATATGGCAATAAAAAGATAAAAACATATTTTTTCACTTTTAACACACAAGAAAAACTATACAAGTGTGGTTTTGTTGTAATTGTACTGAACTGGAGGATGAAGGTAACAGGTCAATTTAACCATATAGTTAACACTGTAAAAACTAAATCCATAAAATTGTGGCAGAATTGTGCTTTTTTCCCAACTCCACACCATTTTGAATTTTTTTTCAGCTCCCCACTACATCATATGCAATATTAAATGGGGCCATTAGAAAGTACAACTTGATCTACAAAAAAACAAGCCCTTATACATCTACTATATGTGAATGGAACAATAAAAAAGTTATGACTCTGGGAAGGCAGGGAGTGAAAAATGAAAACCCAAAAACAGAAAATCGCAGGGTCCTCAAGAGGTTAAACCAGATTTAGCAAATGCTACTTCTGGCTCAATCAGACAGGCACAGAAAGTGGATTAACATCTGGGCATCCATCGAAAACCAAAATTGGTCCAACATTTTAATCCTAAGCTTCCTTCCCCTGTTTCTTCTCCTACAATAGTTTCTTCATTATTGCTACTGTCGAAAGAAAAAGCCAAAAAAGTTAATAAAACTTGCTTGCTGTTTTCTATTTCTTAAAAAAGTTTCTTCAGCTCATCACTGAATCTCTGATGAGTTTTCTTGAGCACAGATTTCAGCAATCTGCTCTGCCAACCAAAAAAAAAAAAAATGAAAAAAAAAAAAGACACTTGAGCAGTATGCTGTATCTGGCTTGGTAAGGAGATCCTCTCACAATGATAATAGCTGGTGATTTTTGTGTAATTTGCATTTCTTCAGAATAAGCTCATTGTAGAATCTGGTTTGGGGCTATTTTCCAAGTACATACAGTACAGATTTTTAGTTGTCATTATACGTTTTTTGGAGTGAAGTAAAACGTTGGAAAAAAGCATTGTCTTCCTTCTTTCTGATGAGCTGCACATGTTGCACTAACTAATTGCTTATTGCTTTTTAGTTTGGGGAGTGATTATGTCATAAACAAGTACCCTTCTCCAGTCATTCCATTTCCTTATGAAGCTGTGGAAGACATAACACACACATTTGATAGAGTAAGTGTAACACTGTTCTAAAGATACCCAGCAGCACTTATTTATTAAGAAATAGCTTTAAGGATTACAAAAGAAAAAAAAAAAAATTAATTGAACTTGTATCATATGATGAATCTTCATCCGCTTTAGTAATAATTGCACACTATTGGCTTCAAAATTACTTGGCAGGGAAGTGTGACTATTAAGCCGAAGGAAAAAGTCTTCTATTTGTAAAGATGTTGCACTAGTTAAGAGGAAAGTTACATTTCCCATTCTCTGAAATAAGGATGAGTGAATCGATCCTAAATGAACCAGATTTGTTGCGAATTCCACAAAGACTTAATCTAGAAATGAGCGGTTTTGAAAAATTTCATTCAGCAACTTCACTGAAGTTAGCCAAGAAATTTGATTTGTTCTGAATTAATTCATCACAAATCGCTATAAATCAGGTATACTCATATTTCATGGTGAGTGAGGAAATGTATGGAGCTGGCTGCTGCAATTCTCCATACGCAGAAAGTGCCGGCTATATCATACAGCAGACACCGGGTGGCAATGATAGGGAACGACGATCCCGCCAAACTTCATTATTTAACCCCTCAGATGCCATGATCAACGCCGATCACAGCATCTGTGAAGTAAGGCAGAGGAATGCGGCTCCCTCTGCCTACCGGTCAGAGCCCCCACAGTGAAATTTATTTGGAAGCTTTCCAGGGCTTCCATGGTAAGCTCCATGCTGTGCTGTGCACAAGGAACAGCTCAGTTGGGAGCATGGCATAATGCAATTCACTCTAATATATCTTGATAAGAGTGAATGCGACAAGGGATCAAAAGATTCCAGGTTCTAGCCCTCTAAGGGGGCTAAAGGTTGTTGTTAAAAAAGTAAAAAAAACATGAAAATGTTTAAATTACCCCCTTATATACCCCCATATAAAAATATGTGAACAATTAAAAAAATAAAACATATTGGGTATCACCATCTCTGAAAATGTCTGAACTATCAACATATAAAAAAAGTTTCCTGTGCAGTGAACGCCATAATGAAAAAAAAAAATGAAAAACACACGATTCACTGTTTTTTAGTCACCTTTCCCCCCTAAAAAATTGAATAACAGTGACCAAGTCCAAAGTCTCACAAAAATTATAATAATAAAAACTACAGTTTGTACTGCAAAAAAAAAGCCCTCATACAGCTCTGTGGACCGAAATATTAAAAAAGTTATGCCTGTCAGAAAATGGCAATGCAGTACCAGTGACAGTATTGGCCCCATTACAGAGTGGGACGGTGGTAGCAGCAGCAGTGGCATACAGCACAGGTTTGTGGCAGATGACAGTAGTAGCAGAACACAACATCAGTGTGCCAGAGACATGCATATCCTTGTAAAAATGCACATGTTAATATCAGTAGGCCAAGAAGACCCATTGTAGAAATGGCAGTAGAGGTAGCAGAATGGTGGCAGCAGCATGTGGCCAGAAGTAACGGCCCATTTTGCAGAATATTTCAGTGACGTAGCACACCACAGTGTGATCATTAATGGCAGAATTCTCTTTGTTCTGTTGCATCAGGAACCGGTGTCAGGAAATCCTGAAATCCTGGTTGATCCACACCTGATTCATCTTTATGAAGGTTAGTCTCTCAACATTTTGGGAGGAAAGGTGAGTTCTCTTAGAGGTAGCTATGCCCCCCGATACAATGAACACCTGCTTTGATGCTACACTACTGGCCGGGCAGGAAAGCCATGGCAAACCCGGCCAGTTGCGGCCAAACTTTAAGTTTGCATGCCCATTAGTCCAGGGGATCTTGGATCATAGGTGACAGAGTGCAGTCCAAATATACCACCAACTGCTGGTTGAGGTTCTACTGGATGTCCAGCTGCTGCTGCTGGGTTGTTTCTTCAGAAGGCAGCTGAAGAAAACTGCTCATCAGAGACTCTAGACTTAATTTCGCAGTTTAAAGAGCAGGTACTGCTCCTGCTCCCCCACCCGTCATGGCAGTGGAGCCAGCTCCTGATGCTCCTCCTGCTCCTCTCCTGTCACTTCAGTAGATAAACCAAATAGTTGTGTATAAAATTCCTGGGTGTTTTTGTCCTCCTCTTTGTCCTAATCCTCCTCCTCACGGCTCAGGTGGTCATGAGATGTAGGTTCCACATCTTCGGTCCCCTGGCCATCCATATTTCTCAGCATCCCCTCCAGGATGTGAAGGAGTGGAATGACATAATTCATCCCGTTGTTCTACCAACTGAAAAATATAGTGACCTCCTCAAACAGCCTGAGCAAACGGCACGTGTCAGGCATGAGCTGCAACTGGCTAATATGGAAGTTACACTGTGGGGTATACCTGTTGGTCTGTTGCATTATAAAATCGCTGACCACCTTCATCTGCTCATACAGGTGGTCTAACATATGGAGCATGGAGTTCCAACGGGTGGAAACATTGCATATCAGGCGATGGGGAAGAGCATTTTGCCTTTCCAGCTCAAGGAGGGCATGTTTTGGACGGTAGGAGTGGATAAAGTGCATGCACAGTTTCCTGGACATTTTTAACAGCTCTTGCAATTCAGTGAAAGACTTGAGGATTTGGATGACAATGAGATTGAAGGCAAGTGCCATGCAGGGCACATGGGTCAGCCCTCCCTGACACAGAGCAGACAAAATGTTCTTCCCGCTATCAGTAATCATGGTTCCTATCTCCAGTTGGCAAGGAGACAGCCAGTGTTCAATTTCTTTATTGACTATGCCGAGCAGTTCCTCCCCGGTATGGCTTTGTTTGGCCAGGCTGACGAGGTGCAGAACCATGTGGCAATGTATAGCTTTGCATAGGTGATATGCTGGAGGACCAAATTGAACTTTACCTAGAGGGGAGGGTGAAGACAAGGTGGGGTATTAGGAGGCAGAGGAGGACATATATTGTCCTTTACCAATGTTACAACTCCATACGTCAGCGCTGATGTGAACTCTACCAGACACTGAGAGGAGAGGTCCAAGGAATGGCCTACCTTCTGCTCAATGTACATGTTCAGGGCTGGTATAGATTTTTGGGAAAAGTAATGTTGGCTTGGAACTCTTCACCTTGGGTGGGCACAAGCCATCAGTTCTCGGAAATGTGCAGAGTCAACTACATGGAAAGGGAGGGATTGTAGTACCACCAACTTTGCCAGGTGCATGTTCAGCTTTTGCATCGTTGGATGAGTGCACACATGCTGTTGTCTTTTTGAAATCGCCTCGGTTATCGATTGCAGTCAAAATAAGTGACGACGAATAAGAGGAGGAGGAGCATCAGGAGCAATAGGCAACATTAAAGTTCATGGGAAGGAACAACAGCTTCCTTCAGCTGACATTAACAGGCTCTGACTGCTTGAGAGGGAGTGTGGGTTAGTGGGAGATGCTGCTGTTGCTGCATCAGGCTGCAACACTGAATGAGTGGCACGATTCTTCCACGCCAATTTATGGTGATGCTCCATGTGTTGACACAGGGCCATCATGCCAACATTAAAACCCTGGCTGTGCCTCATCTACTGGCCACACATCTTGCATACCACCACACTATGTGATTTTGTGAAAAATTCCCACACTGCCAAGTATGTCATTTTCCATCCACCAATGCGTGATGGTTGTCTGCCACTGTTTTTATTAACCCGTGCACTGCTAGTGTTAGACTCCCAAGTAGCAGACGGTGTACCCTTCCCAAGTTTGGATCCAGATCTCCCACTGCTGCCACCCTGATTTATCACTGGCACCCTGCCACCCTCACCCCCTGCTGATGAAGACTATGCCCCCTCTTCACCCGGCTCCCAAGTGCAGTCGGCTATATAATCATCTACATATGTTTGCTTGTCACTTGTGTCACCCACACCTGCCTCTTGCGTATGTCCCTGATCTCTCACAATATGTGCTCCCACCCGACTGTCATCATTGGTAGTGACATGCCTAGAGGAGTCTGCAACATAACTCTCCCCCATGTCTGGGCTGGCCTGTAACTGCTGACAGTCCTCACAAAGCTCATCTTCGCTAAAAAGTGGAGCAGAGCTGGGGACTATTATTACTTGGGTAGCAGAAGGAGCAGCAAAAGCATGAGGCAGATTCAGGACAGGTGAGGGCATAGAGGTTGCTCCTGGCCATATATCGCATGTGCCTTTAATACTGAGGCACTTTTACTGTATCAATAAAATAATGGATCAACTCTGAATGTCGGTGCACTACTCTGGCACTAACTAAACATGAATTTCTCCTAGCAGACATAGTGCAGATCTAGTACCTTGCACAAAATCCAAAACATCAACAATGCAGTCCATACAGCACCTCCTCCTTTCCCCAGACTGCAACCATCTAAAAAGGCTCCCACTTTTCTTATAGAGCTCACCAAAGTGGCTCCAAATGAGCTCTCACAAAAATGGTAAATAAAGCCTGCCCTTCTCTCCATCAACTATGGCAATTCAGATCCTATTACTAGGTTTTGACCAAAACCTAATGAAAAGAAGTATCTCTGTCTCCTTTAAATTAATTACTTACATTTAGGTTGGAAAAATCGTGATATCCAAAACCCCATCCCTGGGAATGTCCGACTCCACAGTGTATGCAATGCATCCTCCACTGTCCTCTTCTTCTGAAACTGTCTGGAACTGTCGGGTCAAAGAGGAAGAGGGATACTGTCTACAGTGTCTTAGCTGTGCTGGGTCTCCCCTGCTCTATCTGATTTATGCAGCTGGTACTGAGCTGCATTCTTAGTTGGGCTCCTGACCCCCTATGTGACTGCCCTGATATTCGAGGGGGATGTCTAACACAATCTGCCAAATATGAAGACTGCCTGCATGGCAGACATAGAAAGAGACTAGGTGAGTAGTAGTTACAGTATCAATTTTTTTTTATATCCCATTTCCTATATCATTTTCAAAATTCCATTTAGAGATTTAAGCCTTGTATAAACATCAGTGTGCATTTTGGGGCATAATATTCA